>NC_052327.1:54416053-54578553 GCF_016432855.1 Salvelinus namaycush | reverse complement strand
TATCCAGTGTGCTACTGTAGTCCTAGCTATATTACATTATCCAGTGTGCTAGTCCTAGCTTTATTACATTATCCAGTGTGCTAGTCCTAGCTTTATTACATTATCCAGTGTGCTAGTCCTAGCTTTATTACATTATCTAGTGTGCTACTGTAGTCCTAGCTATATTACATTATCCAGTGTGCTAGTCCTAGCTTGTGTGTGTGTGTGTGTGTGTGTATGTGTGTGTGTGTGTGTGTGTGTGTGTGTGTGTGTGTGTGTGTGTGTGTGTGTGTGTGTGTGTGTGTGTGTGTGTGTGTGTGTGTGTGTGTGTGTGTGTGTGTAGGAGGGGCGATGGATGCAGAGCTGTTCAGCCTTCTGAGTGGAGGGAAGCCTAGCAGGAAGTGTGGCATCATGTCCAGTGGGAACCACCTGTTCTTCAGCGAGGATGGCCTGCGCATGCTGGTCACGAACGACATGGACCTTTCCAATGCCAGGTACTATGTGTGTGGTGTGTTGTGTGTTGTGGATGTGTGTGTTGTATGTTGTGTGTGTGTGTGTGTGTGTGTGTGTGTGTGTGTGTGTGTGTGTGTGTGTGTGTGTGTGTGTGTGTGTGTGTGTGTGTGTGTGTGTGTGTGTGTGTGTGTGTGTGTGTGTGTGGTGGATGTGTGTGTGAGTTTGTGTGGTGTGTGGTGTGTGGTGTGTGAGTTTGTGTGGTGTGTGGTGTGTTGTGTGTGGTGTGTGGTGTGTGGTGTGTGGTGTGTGTGTGTGTGTGTTGTGTGTTGTGGGTGTGTGTGTGTGTGTGTGTTTTAACAGATAGATGTGTTACTGAGGCCATCTAATGGTGAGGTATGGTACTAGTCCTATTGGAAAGCCTTGTCCTCACTTTTCCAGTGGCATGGTCCTCACATTGATAGTAAAATGTGTGTGTAATCAAATTACGCCAATCTGAAAACAGATGCACTTGTACACACACACACACACACACACACACACACACACACACACACACACACACACACACACACACACACACACACACACACACACACACACACACACACACACACACACACACACACACATTCATATATATATAACCTACAGGAAAATTTAGTATTTTTTATAACAAATACTACATTTTTCCTGTAGGTTTGTTCAGTTCTTCCTGCGTCTGGGCTGTGGGAAGGCATCCCCAGACCCCCGTTCCCAGCCCGTCCTGCTCCAGTTCTCTGTAGACGGAGGTCTGACCTGGGGCCTGCTGCAGGACTTCCTCTTCTCAAACAGGTTAGCGTAAATACATTTCTAACGGTTTCACTTGTATGCTACCCTGGACAGGCCATCCATATGCTTTTGTCTGTTGATGTTTTTATGTCCTTTTAGTATTCTTTTTTTTTTCTCAACGCAAGTCATTTTTACTGTGAAAATAAAATGTTATCTTAACTTATGTTATCTTATATCATCATCATCATCATCATCATCATCAACAGCAGTAACCAGGCTCGCCTGGTGGCCCTAGAGATCCCTCTGCGTGCCCGTACCTCCTCCACACGTCTCCGCTGGTGGCAGCCCTCTGAGAACGGACACTTCTATAGTCCATGGGTCATTGACCAGGTGAGACACCTTCCCTACATCGGCAGATGGCCTAGTGTTTATTAAGAGCGTTGAGTCAGTAACCGAAAGGTGTCTGGTTTGAATCCCTGATCCGACTTGGGGGAGGAAAAAAATAATCTGTCAATGTGTCCTTGAGCAAGGAACTTAACCTAAATTGCTCCTTCAAGTCGCTCTAGATAAGAGCGTCTGCTGAATGTAAATGTAAAAATGTTTGTCCGTTCATCAATCTACTCATCCATCCTGCCATCTATGTTTATCTGACTCTGTAGTACCGTAGGGTGGTATAATCAGTCTACATTACATTCCTCATATTGAGTTGCAAAGGCACTTAAATGTTTTGTCTTGCCCATTCAACCCTCTGAATGGCACACATAGATGGCGCCGACAGATATGGCAGCTCAGCTTCCAGCTCCTTAGCAACTTTGTAGTATTTTGTTTTTTTGTGTGTTATTTCTTACATTATTAGCCTAGAATTATTTTTGTGTTATTAAATACAGACGGAAAGAACTTTTGGATATCAGAGCGGCGGTAACTCATTATGACCAGGAATACGACTTTCCCGAATTGGATCCTTTGTTCGTATCCCCCAGGGTAATTTAACTTATTCCAGAAGCTGCTCCAAAACACCGCTGTAGGAGAAGAGGTATTCGGAGGGGACTTCTAGTACGACTCAGGAGGCATGCACACCATCCACCAATTCCAAGTATATTACTCGCTAATGTTCAGTCTAGGGATAATAAAGTAGACGAGCTCAGGCAAGGATCTCCTTCCAGAGAGACATCAGGGATTGTAACATACTCTGTTTCAATGAAACAAAGTCCCTCTTTACCATGCAAATGAACTGAATCCCCCAAAAACATTTCCACTGCATTTCAGCCCTGCCACAAAAGGACCAGCTGACATCATGTCAGTGATTCTCTCGTTAACACAGGTGTGAGTGTTGACGAGGACAAGGCTGGAGATCACTATGTCATGCTGATTGAGTATGAATAACAGACTGGATCATCAAGAACTTCAAGGAGAGCGGTTCAATTGTTGTGAAGAAGGCTTCAGGGCGCCCAAGAAAGTCCAGCAAGCGCCAGGACCGTCTCCTAAAGTTGATTCAGCTGCGGGATCGTGGCACCACCAGTACAGAGCTTGCTCAGGAATGGTAGCAGGCAGGTGTGATTGCATCTGCACGCACAGTGAGGCGAAGACTTTTGGAGGATGGCCTGGTGTCAAGAAGGGCAGCAAAGAATCCACTTCTCTCCAGGAAAAACATCAGGGACAGACTGATATTCTGCAAAAGGTACAGGGATTGGACTGCTGAGGACTGGGGTAAAGTCATTTTCTCTGATGAATCCCCTTTCCGATTGTTTGGGGCATCCGGATAAAAGCTTGTCCGGAGAAGACAAGGTGAGCGCTACCATCAGTCCTGTGTCATGCCAATCGTAAAGCATCCTGAGACCATTCATGTGTGGGGTTGCTTCTCAGCCAAGGGAGTGGGCTCACTCACAATTTTGCCTAAGAACACAGCCATGAATAAAGAATGGTACCAACACATCCTCCGAGAGCACCTTCTCCCAACCATACAGGAACAGTTTGGGGATGAACAATGCCTTTTCCAGCATGATGGAGCACCTTGCCATTAGGCAAAAGTGATGACTAAGTGGCTCGGGGAACAAAACATTGATATTTTGGGTCCATGGCCAGGAAACTCCCCATACGTTAATCCCATTGAAAACTTGTGGTCAATCCTCATAAGGTGGGTGGACAAACAAAAACCCACAAATTCTGACAAACTCCAAGCATTGATTATGCAAGAATGGGCTGCCATCAGTCAGGATGTGGCCCAGAAGTTAATTGACAGCATGCCAGGGCGGATTGCAGAGGTCTTGAAAAAGAAGGGTCAACACTGCAAATATTGACTCTGCATCAACTTCATGTAATTGTCAATTAAAGCCTTTGACACTTATGAAATGCTTGTAATTATACTTCAGTGTTCCATAGTAACATCTGACAAAAATATCTGAAGACACTGAAGCAGCAAACTTTGTGGAAGTTAATATTTGTGTCATTCTCAAAACTTTTGGCCAGGACTGTAGTACTCGCGCTGGAAAAACCTTTGGACCACTGCTACTCAACTTTTCGAAATGCCTACAAGGCCCTCCCTTTGGCAAATCTGATAATGACTCCATTTTGCTCATCCCTTCCTATAGGCAGAAACTAAAACAGGAAGTACCCGTGCTAAGGTCTACTCAACGATGGTCTGACTAATTGGAAACCATGCTTTAAGATTGTGTTGATCACGCGGACTGGGATTTGTTCCGGGTAGCCTCTGAGAATAACATTGACAAATACACGGATACGGTGACTGAGTTCATAAAGAAGTGTATAGGAGATGTTGTACCTACTGTGAGTATTAAAACCTACCCAAACCAGAAACCGTGGATAGATGGCGGCATTCACGCAAAACTGAAAGCGCGACCCACCGCATTTAACCATGGCAAGGTGACTGGGAATATAGTTGAATACAAACAGTCCAGTTATGACCTTGTAAGGCAATATGTTTTTTATTTAACCTTTATTTAACTAGGCAAGTCAGTTAAGAACAAATTCTTATTTACAATGACGGCCTACCCCGGCCAAACCCAGACGACGCTGGGCCAATTGTGCGCCGCCGTATGGGACTCCCAAATTCGGCCGGATGTGATGCAGCATGGATCTGAACCTGGGACTGCAGTGACACCTCTTGCACTGAAATGCAGTGCCTTAGACCGCTGCGCCACTCAGGAGCAGAGACAAAGGGGAGTCGCAGTTCAACTGCTCAGACACGAGATGTACGTGGCAGGGTCTACAGACAATCCCAGAGTACAAAGGGAAAACAAACCAGCCAACCAGGACACCGACGTCTTGCTTCCGGACAAGCTGAACACCTTCTTCGCCCGCTTTGAGGATAACAGTGCCACTGACTCGGTCCGCTACCAAGGACTGTGGGCTCTCCTTCTCTGTGGCCGACATGAGTAAGACATTTAAGTGTGTTAACTCTCGCATGGCTGCTGGCCCAGACGGGCCGCCCCCAGGTGGTGAAGGTAGAAAACAATACTTTCACTTCGCTGATCCTCAACACAGGGGCCCCACAATGGTGCTTGCTTAGCCCCCTCCTGTACTCCCTGTTCACCCATGACTGCATGGCCACGAATGCCTCCAACTCAATCAGACGACACAACAGTAGTAGGCCTGATTACCAACAATGACGAGACAGCCTACACGGAGGAGGTGAGGGCCCTGGGAGAGTGGTACCAGGAAAATAACCTCTCACTCAACGTCAACATAACAAAAGAGATGATCGTGGACTTCAGGAAACAGCAGAGGGAGCACTCCCCTATCCACATCGACGGGACCACAGTGGAGAATGTGGAAAACTTCAAGTTCCTCAGCGAACACATCACTGACGATCTGAAATGGTCCACCCACACAGACAGTGTGGTGAAGAAGGCCAACAGCGCCTCTTCAACCTCAGGAGGCTGAAGAAATTAGGCTTGGCCCCTAAAACCCTCACAAACTCCAGAGGGTGATGTGATCTGCCCAACGCATCACCGGGGACAAATTACCTGCCCTCCAGGACACCTACAGCACCCGATGTCACAGGAAGGCCAAAAAGATCATCAAGGACACCAACCACTGGAGCTACGGCCTGTTCACCCCGTTATCATCCAGAAGGCGAGGTCAGTACAGGTGAATCAAAGCTTGAGTATCTCAAGGCCATCCCTAGCCGGCTTCCACCCGGTTACGCAAACCTGCACCTTAGAGGCTGCTGCCCTTTGTACATAGACATGGAATCACTGGTCACTTTAATAATGGAACACTGGTCACTTTAATAATGGAACACTGGCCACTTTAATAATGGAACACTGGCCACTTTAATAATGGAACACTGGTCACTTTAATAATGGAACACTGGCCACTTTAATAATGGAACACTGGCCACTTTAATAATGGAACACTGGTCACTTTAATAATGTTTCCATACTGTTTTCTATACTACTGTATTTTAGTCAATGCCACTCCAACGTTGCTCGTCCTAATATTTATATATTTCTTAATTCCATTCTTTTAATTTTAGATTTGTGTGTATTGTTGTGAATTGTTAGATTCTACTGCACTGTTGGAGCTAGGAACACAAGCATTTCACTACACCCGCAATAACATCTGCTAAATATGTGTATGTGACCAATACAATTTAATTTAGATTTTGACATACACAATCCATGTCGCAATTGTCTAAAGGCTTCAAAAACCTTCTCTAACCTGCCTCCTCCCCATTAATCTACACTGATTGAAGTGGATTTAACAGGTGACATCCAAAAGTGATCATAGCTTTCACCTGGATTCACCTGGTCAGTCTATGTCATGGAAAGAATGTTTTGTATAGCCCGTGTATATATCGGCCAATCAGTATACAGCATCCTGCCCGTATGATAGGAACCTACGTCTCTCTTTCCTCTACCAGCTGGTGGTGGGTGGCAGTGCCAGTGGCTGGGGACCTCTGGAGGACGACTTCTCCTCTATGGACGGTCGTTCCTGGCTGCTCCACCCCGGGGGTACCCGTATGCCCGTGTGTGGTTCTGACGGGGCGGCCTTCGCCTTCATAGAGAAGTCCAACACGCGCTATGCTGTCACCACAGACATCAGCCTGGGTCAGGATGCCTTCATACAGTTTGACTTCTCAGCTTCCTGCTCTGTCACCAACTCCTGCTACGGTGAGCCACTGGGGAGAGGAATGGACGTAAGGGGTTGTCAGTGGGGTTGGTAGTGGTAATTATGCGATAGGTTCACAAAAAAAAAGGTTATAAGGTGTAATGAAATGATACCTATGATTGATTTGCCCATGTAAGAATTGAATACCTGGGCTATGCTAGGTAAACATGACTTTACAATAAATACTGATGTCTTGTGTCTCTCTGTGTGTCTTTCTTTGTCTTCTCTTGTCCATCACAGCCATTGAACTAGAGTATTCTCTGGACCTGGGTCTGAGCTGGCAGCCTCTGGTGAGAGACTGTCTCCCCACCAGCCCAGACTGCTCCTCCTACACCTTACAGAGACTGCTGGTAGCCGACACCTACAACAAGTGGGGCCGAGTCACTCTGCCAATCCCCACCTATGCCAGGTCAGTTACATGTTGATGGACAGCCAATCCCCAACTATGTCAGGTCAGTTACATGTTGATGGACAGCCAATCCCCACCTATGGTCAGGTCAGTTACATGTTGATGGACAGCCAATCCCCAACTATGTCAGGTCAGTTACATGTTGATGGACAGCCAATCCCCACCTATGGTCAGGTCAGTTACATGTTGATGGACTGCCAATCCCCACCTATGGTCAGGTTAGTTACATGTTGATGGACAGCCAATCCCCACCTATGGTCAGGTCAGTTACATGTTGATGGACTGCCAATCCCCACCTATGGTCAGGTTAGTTACATGTTGATGGACAGCCAATCCCCACCTATGGTCAGGTCAGTTACATGTTGATGGACAGCCAATCCCCACCTATGGTCAGGTCAGTTACATGTTGATGGACAGCCAATCCCCAACTATGGCCAGGTTAGTTACATGTTGATGGACAGCCAATCCCCACCTATGGTCAGGTCAGTTACATGTTGATAGACAGCCAATCCCCACCTATGGTCAGGTTAGTTACATGTTGATGGACTGCCAATCCCCACCTATGCCAGGTCAGTTACATGTTGATGGACTGCCAATCCCCACCTATGGTCAGGTCAGTTACATGTTGATGGACTGCCAATCCCCACCTATGGTCAGGTTAGTTACATGTTGATGGACTGCCAATCCCCACCTATGGTCAGGTCAGTTACATGTTGATGGACAGCCAATCCCCACCTATGGTCAGGTCAGTTACATGTTGATGGACTGCCAATCCCCACCTATGTCAGGTCAGTTACATGTTGATGGACTGCCAATCCCCACCTATGCCAGGTCAGTTACATACTGATGGACAGCCAATCCCCAACTATGCCAGGTCAGTTACATATTGATGGACTGCCAATCCCCAACTATGCCAGGTCAGTTACATATTGATGGACTGCCAATCCCCAACTATGCCAGGTCAGTTACATGTTGATGGACAGCCAATCCCCAACTATGGTCAGGTCATTTTTTAGGAACTCAGTCGGGGTCTAAACTTACTATTGACAGTTAGAACAGTAGAGTTCACAAGGTGTTTTGTCGGTCCCTGACAGTCACTCAATTAGCCCATGTCAGCTAACACTTTTTAGATTGGGAAGTTAGTCTAGCCAGTTATCTAAGCGTGTAGTAATCACGGCTGAATGCTGACCAAGAACGCAGGGCATGTGTCCAGGGGTCCTGACCTCAAAGGGGCCCCCATTTATTTTGTTAGTCACTCTCGCTCAGAGTGAAGGTATAATTTCAAATAATGGCGCCAGATGGGATGGCGGCTGTAAACTAATTGTGCTAGGTCCATAAGACTCCTTAACAGCTTCTACCCCCAAGCCATAAGACTCCTTAACAGCTTCTACCCCCAAGCCATAAGACTCCTTAACAGCTTCTACCCCCAAGCCATAAGACTCCTTAACAGCTTCTACCCCCAAGCCATAAGACTGCTGAACAGCTTCTATCCCCAAGCCATAAGACTGCTGAACAGCTTCTATCCCCAAGCCATAAGACTGCTGAACAGCTTCTACCCCCAAGTCATAAGACTGCTGAACAGCTTCTATCCCCAAGCCATAAGGCTGCTGAACAGCTTCTACCCCCAAGCCATAGGACTGCTGAACAGCTTCTACCCCCAAGCCATAAGGCTGCTGAACAGCTTCTATCCCCAAGCCATAAGACTGCTGAACAGCTTCTATCCCCAAGCCATAAGGCTGCTGAACAGCTTCTATCCCCAAGCCATAGGACTGCTGAACAGCTTCTACCCCCAAGCTATGAGACTGCTGAACAGTTTCTACCCCCAAGCCATAAGACTCCTCAACATCTTCTACCCCCAAGTCATTAGACTGCTGAACAGCTTCTACACACACACTGACACACAGTCCTGTGCCCTGCTACACACACACTGACACACAGTCCTGTGCCCTGCTACACACACAGTCCTGTGCCCTACTATACACTCTGAAACACAGTCCTGTGCCATACTTTACACACTTACACACAGTCCTGTGCCCTGCTACACACACTGACACACAGTCCTGTGCCCTACTTTACACACTGACACACAGTCCTGTGCCCTGCTACACACACTGACACACAGTCCTGTGCCCTACTACACACACTGACACACAGTCCTGTGCCCTGCTATACACACTGACACACAGTCCTGTGCCCTACTACACACACTGACACACAGTCCTGTGCCCTGCTATACACACTGACACACAGTCCTGTGCCCTGCTATACACACACTGACACACAGTCCTGTGCCCTGCTACACACACTGACACACAGTCCTGTGCCCTACTTTACACACTGACACACAGTCCTGTGCCCTGCTACACACACTGACACACAGTCCTGTGCCCTACTTTACACACTGACACACAGTCCTCTGCCCTGCTACACACACTGACACACAGTCCTGTGCCCTACTTTACACACTGACACACAGTCCTGTGCCCTACTTTACACACTGACACACAGTCCTGTGCCCTGCTATACACACACTGACACACAGTCCTGTGCCCTGCTATACACACACTGACACACAGTCCTGTGCCCTGCTATACACACACTGACACACAGTCCTGTGCCCTGCTATACACATTGACACACAGTCCTGTGCCCTGCTATACACACTGACACACAGTCCTGTGCCCTGCTATACACACTGACACACAGTCCGGTGCCCTGCTATACACACTGACACACAGTCCTGTGCCCTGCTATACACACACTGACACACAGTCCTGTGCCCTGCTATACACACACTGACACACAGTCCTGTGCCCTACGATACACATTGACACATGTTGTCCTGTATAGGGCAACTGGAAGACACAGACACTAGAATGCATGTAAACCCTCTGGTGTGTCTGCAGGTCTCCAGCCACGCGGTTCCGGTGGTTCCAGCAGGCTCCGTTTGACAAGCAGCAGACCTGGGCTCTGGACAACCTCTACATCGGAGACGGCTGCCCTGACATGTGCTCCGGACACGGACGCTGCCAGCAGAGCAACTGTGTGTGAGTGACCATACCCACCGGTAGGGTTGCAAAATTCCACAAAACGTTCCCAGAATTTAGGGGTTTTCCCGAAATCCTGATTGGAGGATTCCTAGTTCCTTACCAGAGTTATCACACAGTTCACACATCATCCCAGAGTTATCACACAGTCCACACATCATCCCAGAGTTATCACACAGTTCACACATCATCCCAGAGTTATCACACAGTCCACACATCATCCCAGAGTTATCACACAGTCCACACATCATCCCAGAGTTATCACACACTCCACACACACATCATCCCAGAGGAATCACACAGTTCACACATCATCCCAGAGTTATCACACAGTCCACACATCATCCCAGAGTTATCACACACTCCACACACACATCATCCCAGAGTTATCACACAGTCCACACATCATCCCAGAGTTATCACACAGTTCACACATCATCCCAGAGTTATCACACAGTCCACAGATCATCCCAGAGTTATCACACACTCCACACACACATCATCCCAGAGGAATCACACACTCCACACATCATCCCAGAGTTATCACACAGTTCACACATCATCCCAGAGTTATCACACAGTCCACACATCATCCCAGAGTTATCACACAGTTCACACATCATCCCAGAGTTATCACACAGTCCACACATCATCCCAGAGATATCACACAGTCCACACATCATCCCAGAGTTATCACACACTCCACACACACATCATCCCAGTTATCACACAGTCCACACATCATCCCAGTTATCACACACGCCACACACACATCATCCCAGAGTTATCACACACTCCACACACACACCATCCCAGAGTTATCACACACTCCACACACACATCATCCCAGAGTTATCACACACTCCACACACACATCATCCCAGAGTTATCACACACTCCACACACACATCATCCCAGTTATCACACAGTCCACACATCATCCCAGTTATCACACACGCCACACACACATCATCCCAGAGTTATCACACACTCCACACACACATCATCCCAGAGTTATCACACACTCCACACACACATCATCCCAGAGTTATCACACACTCCAAACACACATCATCCCAGAGTTATCACACACTCCACACACACATCATCCCAGAGTTATCACACACTCCACACACACATCATCCCAGAGTTATCACACACGCCACACACACATCATCCCAGAGTTATCACACACTCCACACACACATCATCCCAGAGTTATCACAAAATCCACACACACATCATCCCAGAGTTATCACACAGTCCACACATCATCCCAGAGTTATCACACACTCCACACATCTTCCCAGAGTTATCACACACGCCACACATCATCCCAGAGTTATCACACACTCCACACACACATCATCCCAGAGTTATCACACAGTTCACACATCATCCCAGAGTTATCACACAGTTCACACATCATCCCAGAGTTATCACACACTCCACACACACATCATCCCAGTTATCACACAGTCCACACATCATCCCAGTTATCACACACTTCACACATCATCCCAGAGTTATCACACAGTCCACACATCATCCCAGAGTTATCACACAGTCCACACATCATCCCAGAGTTATCACACAGTCCACACATCATCCCAGAGATATCACACAGTCCACACATCATCCCAGAGTTATCACACACTCCACACACACATCATCCCAGTTATCACACAGTCCACACATCATCCCAGTTATCACACACGCCACACACACATCATCCCAGAGTTATCACACACTCCACACACACATCATCCCAGAGTTATCACACACTCCACACACACATCATCCCAGAGTTATCACACACTCCACACACACATCATCCCAGAGTTATCACACACTCCACACACACATCATCCCAGAGTTATCACACACTCCACACACACATCATCCCAGTTATCACACACGCCACACACACATCATCCCAGAGTTATCACACACTCCACACACACATCATCCCAGAGTTATCACACACTCCACACACACATCATCCCAGAGTTATCACACACTCCAAACACACATCATCCCAGAGTTATCACACACTCCACACACACATCATCCCAGAGTTATCACACACTCCACACACACATCATCCCAGAGTTATCACACACGCCACACACACATCATCCCAGAGTTATCACACACTCCACACACACATCATCCCAGAGTTATCACAAAGTCCACACACACATCATCCCAGAGTTATCACACAGTCCACACATCATCCCAGAGTTATCACACACTCCACACATCTTCCCAGAGTTATCACACACGCCACACATCATCCCAGAGTTATCACACACTCCACACACACATCATCCCAGAGTTATCATACACGCCACACACACATCATCCCAGAGTTATCACACACTCCACACACACATCATCCCAGAGTTATCACAAAGTCCACACACACATCATCCCAGAGTTATCACACAGTCCACACATCATCCCAGAGTTATCACACACTCCACACATCATCCCAGAGTTATCACACAGTCCACACATCATCCCAGTTATCACACACTCCACACACACATCATCCCAGAGTTATCACACACGCCACACACACATCATCCCAGAGTTATCACACACTCCACACACACATCATCCCAGAGTTATCACACAGTCCACACATCATCCCAGAGTTATCACACACGCCACACACACATCATCCCAGAGTTATCACACAGTCCACACATCATCCCAGAGTTATCACACAGTCCACACATCATCCCAGAGTTATCACAAAGTCCACACATCATCCCAGAGTTATCACACACTTCACACATCATCCCAGAGTTATCACACAGTCCACACATCATCCCAGAGTTATCACACAGTCCACACATCATCCCAGAGTTATCACACAGTCCACACATCATCCCAGAGTTATCACACAGTCCACACATCATCCCAGAGTTATCACACAGTCCACACATCATCCCAGAGTTATCACACAGTCCACACATCATCCCAGAGTTATCACACAGTCCACACATCATCCCAGAGTTATCACACACTCCACACACACATCATCCCAGAGTTATCACACAGTCCACACACACATCATCCCAGAGTTATCACACAGTCCACACATCATCCCAGAGTTATCACACAGTCCACACATCATCCCAGAGTTATCACACAGTCCACACATCATCCCAGAGTTATCACACATTCCACACATCATCCCAGAGTTATCACACAGTCCACACACACATCATCCCAGAGTTATCACACACTCCACACATCATCCCAGAGTTATCACACAGTCCACACATCATCCCAGAGTTATCACACAGTCCACACATCATCCCAGAGTTATCACACAGTCCACACATCATCCCAGAGTTATCACACACTTCACACATCATCCCAGAGTTATCACACAGTCCACACATCATCCCAGTGTCACGATCGTCAAAGGGAGAGAGAGAGGACCAAGGCGCAGCGCGTGAAAAGTACATCTTCTTTTTATTATCAGAAGGAAAAACGAAACAAAACAACAAACAGACGACCGTGAAGCTATAAATCTAGATAGTGCTGACACAAACACTACACATAGACACAGACAATTACCCACAAAAACCTAGTACCTATGGCTGCCTTAAATATGGCTCCCAATCAGAGACAATTAATGACATCTGTCTCTGATTGAGAACCCTTCAGGCAACCATAGACACAGCTAGACTTCTATACTAAACATAAACCCAACTACTCTAATAAACCCCCTAACCTTACAACCACCCTAGACACTACAAAAACACATACATTCACCATGTCACACCCTGACCTAACTAAAATAATAATGAAAACAAAGATAACTAAGGCCAGGGTGTGACACCCAGAGTTATCACACACTTCACACATCATCCCAGAGTTATCACACAGTCCACACATCATCCCAGAGTTATCACACACGCCACACACACATCATCCCAGAGTTATCACACACTTCACACATCATCCCAGAGTTATCACACAGTCCACACATCATCCCAGAGTTATCACACACTTCACACATCATCCCAGAGTTATCACACAGTCCACACATCATCCCAGAGTTATCACACAGTCCACACATCATCCCAGAGTTATCACACGCGCCACACACACATCATCCCAGAGTTATCACACAGTCCACACATCATCCCAGAGTTATCACACGCGCCACACACACATCATCCCAGAGTTATCACACAGTCCACACATCATCCCAGAGTTATCACACAGTCCACACATCATCCCAGAGTTATCATACACTCCACACACACATCATCCCAGAGTTATCACACAGTCCACACATCATCCCAGAGTTATCATACACTCCACACACACATCATCCCAGTGTGATCACACACTCCACACACACATCATCCCAGAGTTATCACACACGCCACACATCATCATTTTTATTCTAGCACTCTGGAACTTACTATCGCCTCAACTATTTGAATCATTATAATGTGAATTTAGGATAATATCCCCCCCTCCTCATGTAGGTGTGATCCAGAGTGGGGAGGAGAGTACTGTGATGAGCCTGTGGCCCCTCTGCCCTCCCAGCTAAAGGACAGCTTCAGTCGAGCCCCCTCTCTCAGCCACTGGCACCTGGTGACCGGCGCAAAACTCAGTACTGTGTGTGGGGCCGTGGCATCTGGTGCTGCACTGCACTTCAGTGGGGTAACTGTCTGTCTGTCTATCAGTCTATCACCAGAATTTAAATTGGGCCCAAAATCTGATCTGTTCATATAACTTGTTTTTCTTTCTCACTTCTTTGATGTGTTCTCTCTCGCTCTCTCTCTCTCTCTCTCTCTCTCTCTCTCTCTCTCTCTCTCTCGCTCTCTCTCTCTCTCTCGCTCTCTCTCTCGCTCTCTCTCTCGCTCTCTCTCTCGCTCTCTCTCGCTCTCTCTCTCTCTTTCTGCAGAGTTGTAGTCGTCAGCTGGTGACGGTGGACCTGAACCTGACCAACGCGGAGTTCATCCAGTTTTACTTCATGTACGGCTGCATGACCCCACCTAGCAACCGTAACCAGGGCGTGCTGCTGGAGTTCAGTCTGAACGGAGGCATCAACTGGAATCTTCTGACAGAGATCTTCTATGACCTGTACAGCAAGCCTGGGTGAGTGTTCTACATTACACCTACTGTACTGTGTATATATACACACGGTTGGAAGTGTAACAGACTGGTTCGTTGTCCTGTCACGACCTGGGTTCCAACCAGGGACACTCTGCACAACAACACGGCATATTCACTGCCCCCCCCCCCCCCCCCAATAAAAAACTCCTAGGAGGAGATCAAGAAGGACTGTTTACGGAAACTTCTACGAATCTTACTGGGACTCTGCTTTCTCCTTCCCAGGTATTTCACATCAGATGTTCCAGTCCTAACCTCTGTCTGTGTGCGTGTGTGTGTGTGTGTGTGTGTGTGTGTGTGTGTGTGTGTGTGTGTGTGTGTGTGTGTGTGTGTGTGTGTGTGTGTGTGTGTGTGTGTGTGTGTGTGTGTGTGTGTGTGTGTGTGTGTGTCTAGATTTGTCAACGTGCTGCTACCCCCAGCAGCCCGTCAGGAAGGGGTGCGTGTGCGCTGGTGGCAGCCGACACACGAAGGAGCGGACCACAGCGACTGGGCGCTGGACAACCTTCTGATAGCCGGCTCTGACCCGCGGGCTCAGATAACTGACACATTTGGAGGGGTGGCGCTGCCCAACCACGAGAGAGCTCCCGCTGATGGTACACCCACAGGCAGGATAGGACTCCTTAGTGAGGGAGAGGAGGAGAGCACCTCAGGTATATACACAGGGGATCTGGACAAGGCCAGCACACACACCGCCACAAGTACACACACAACTACAGGTACACACAACTACAGGTACACACAACCACAGGTACACACACACTGCCACAGGTACACACACAACTACAGGTACACACAACTACAGGTACACACACAACCACAGGTACACACACACTGCCACAGGTACACACACAACCACAGGTACACACAACTACAGGTACACACAACCACAGGTACACACACACTGCCACAGGTACACACACAACTACAGGTACACACAACTACAGGTACACACACAACCACAGGTACACACACACTGCCACAGGTACACACACAACTACAGGTACACACAACCACAGGTACACACACACTGCCACAGGTACACACAACCACATGTACACACAGCCACAGGTACACACACAACCACAGGTACACACACAACCACAGGTACACACACAACTACAGGTACACACAACTACAGGTACACACACAACCACAGGTACACACAACTACAGGTACACACAACTACAGGTACACACAACCACAGGTACACACACAACCACAGGTACACACACAACCACAGGTACACACACAACCACAGGTACACACACAACCACAGGTACACACACTGCCACAGGTACACACACTGCCACAGGTACACACACAACCACAGGTACACACAACCACAGGTACACACAACCACAGGTACACACAACTACAGGTACACACACAACCACAGGTACACACACAACCACAGGTACACACACAACCACAGGTACACACACAACTACAGGTACACACAACTACAGGTACACACACAACTACAGGTACACACACAACTACAGGTACACACAACTACAGGTACACACAACTACAGGTACACACACAACTACAGGTACACACAACTACAGGTACACACACAACTACAGGTACACACAACTACAGGTACACACACAACTACAGGTACAACTACAGGTACAACTACAGGTACACACAACTACAGGTACACACAACCACAGGTACACACACAGCTACAGGTACAACTACAGGTACACACAACTACAGGTACACACACAACTACAGGTACACACAACTACAGGTACACACACAACTACAGGTACAACTACAGGTACAACTACAGGTACACACAACTACAGGTACACACAACCACAGGTACACACACAGCTACAGGTACAACTACAGGTACACACAACTACAGGTACACACAGGGGCTATGTCAGTCACGCAGGCTCCAGTTCCTGCGCATGATTTTAGTGATCGTCGAGTTTAACGAGCGACAAGTTCGGTTTCCTTCTAATAAGCAAAGACCACGTCAAATACAACTGCTTTAGGAGAAAACGAATATACAGAATCTGTACAAAGTCAATGGAAAAATACATTTATTTTTATATTTTTTGTAATTCTCTCCCCCTTATTTCTCTCCCTTTTTCTACCCCTCTCTCTCTCTCTCTTCCCTCACTCTCTCTCCCTCTTCCTCTCCCCTATCCCTCCCCCTCTCCACTCACTCTCTCTCCCTCCCCCACCTGCTCCCCTATCCCTCTATCTCCCTATCCCCATCTCTCCTTCCCTCTCTCCCCTCCAGTGAGTGACCATTGGCTGTTCAGTGAGGACTGTGTGGTACAGAGATTCTGTAGTTCTCCAGACGGTGTGATGGTGTGTGGTAGTGACGACGGGAGAGAGGTCTACGCTGTCACACATGACATCATACCTGACAAAGACTGGGTCATGCAGTTCAAGGTAAGACTGTGTCTGTTTGTGTGCAGTGATTTAATTAGGTACCGGTGCCTCTTGTAATATATTGAACACCTGTTCCCGGCACTTAAAACGAGTACTGTCACCTTTGTTATTCTGCAATGGCTTAGATAGATGTGTATCTCTGTTAACAGATAGCCGTCATCTTTGTTTGGGTGTGTACACAGAAACCATTAACATATGTGTCCATTGAGGTTACGATAACGGATAATGTATCCCTGTGTGTCTTTACAGATAGCAGTGGGCTGCGGTGTTCCAGAGCGCCAGGCGGAGCGGCAGGTCCACGTCCAGTACTCTGTGGACTTCGGTGTGTCCTGGAGGTACCTGGTGTTTCAGTGTCTCCCTGCGGACCCTCGCTGTGGAGGACATGTCTCCCAGCCCAGCGTCTTCTTCCCTGCCCAGGGCTGGAAAAGGGCCGTCTACCCCCTACCGGACAGCCTGGCAGACACGTGAGTGACACGTACATACAGTGGGAAGAACAAGTATTTGAAACACTGCCGATTTTGCAGGTTTTCCTACTTACAAAGCATGTAGAGGTCTGTAATTTTTATCATAGGTACACTTCAACTGTGAGAGACGGAATCTAAAACAAAAATCCAGAAAATCACATTGTATGATTTTTAAGTAATTAATTTGCATTTTATTGCAGGGGTCCTGTTCTATCAGCAGCTCTTGGGGGGGGGGTCCTGTTCTATCAGCAGCTCTTGGGGGGGGGTCCTGTTCTATCAGCAGCTCTTGGGGGGGGGGGGGGGGGGGTCCTGTTATATCAGCAGCACTTGGGGGGGGGGGTCCTATTCTATCAGCAGCACTTGGGGGGGGTTCTGTTATATCAGCAGCACTTGGGGGGGGTCCTGTTCTATCAGCAGCTCTTGGGGGGGGGGGGGGGTCCTGTTCTATCAGCTCTTGGGGGTGGGGGGGGGTCCTGTTCTATCAGCAGCTCTTGGGGGGGGGGGGGGGTGGGGGGTCCTGTTCTATCAGCTCTTGGGGGTGGGGGGGGTCCTGTTCTATCAGCAGCTCTTGGGGGGGTCCTACATTGGTTCTGAAACTATATTATGTGTTGTTATGTTCTGCAGCGCGGTCCGTTTCCGGTTTTACCAGCAGCACTCGGACACCCAGTGGGCTGTGGAGAACTTCTACATCGGGCCGGCCTGTGACGGCCACTGTGGGGGACATGGAGACTGTCTAGACCAGAGATGTCTCTGTGACCCTGGCTTCACTGGACCCAACTGCTACGCCAGCACTTCTCTCAAGGTATCAATCAGTTCATCAATCTTTATTTATTTAGTACATTTTCACACAAGTTGTTCCTATCCGGCTCAAAGACCATGTCTTTTGTACACTCCATGCCTCTTTAACTCTTGTGTGTGTAACAAAGTGTTGGGAAAAGAGAAGACACATTACCCTTCTGTGGTCAATAAAGTATCTATTCTATTCTTATAGGCGTCTCTGAAGGAGCGTTTTGACTGGGAGGGGGCCCCAGGCCCTCAGTGGCAGGTCCTGGAGGGGGGCCATCCCTGTACCGACTGTGGGGTGCTGGTGGAGGGGACAGCCCTGTACTTTGGAGGGGCAGATGCCAGACAGGCCGTCTCTACTGACCTGGACCTCCGCGGAGCCAAGTTAGTAACTCTACTGTTCGTCTTCTCAGGGTTCGGTTATACTATTTGTGTATAGTCATTTTCTGTCAATTCAGGCTTTTAAGATTCCCTTTCAGTGTGTGTGTGTGTGTGTGTGTCTCGTTTGGAGGAGTTGGGAGAAAACACTACACTAAATGTAATCTTCCTCTTCTTCTTCTTCAGGTTTGTAGAATACTGGGCCAGGATCGGCAGTGAAGACAACATGACCATGTGCCATCGCCCAACCTGTCGTAAAGAGGGAGTGCTGCTGGACTACTCCACAGATGGAGGTATGAAACAACATAAACAAATAGACGTTTAGAAACAAATCCACGTAGCTCCATCAGCAGGGGAATGCTAACGATTAACCTGATGGAAACCAGCAGGGGAATCCTAACGATTAACCTGATGGAAAACCAGCAGGGGAATCCTAACGATTAACCTGATGGAAACCAGCAGGGGAATCCTAACGATTAACCTGATGGAAAACCAGTAGGGGAATCCTAACGATTAACCTGATGGAAAACCAGCAGGGGAATCCTAACGATTAACCTGATGGAAACCAGCAGGGGAATCCTAACGATTAACCTGATGGAAAACCAGCAGGGGAATTCTAACGATTAACCTGATGGAAAACCAGCAGGGGAATCCTAACGATTAACCTGATGGAAAACCAGCAGGGGAATCCTAACGATTAACCTGATGGAAAACCAGCAGGGGAATCCTAACGATTAACCTGATGGAAAACCAGCAGGGGAATCCTAACGATTAACCTGATGGAAAACCAGCAGGGGAATCCTAACGATTAACCTGATGGAAAACCAGCAGGGGAATCCTAATGATTAACCTGATGGAAAACCAGTAGGGGAATCCTAACGATTAACCTGATGGAAAACCAGCAGGGGAATCCTAACGATTAACCTGATGGAAAACCAGCAGGGGAATCCTAACGATTAACCTGATGGAAAACCAGCAGGGGAATCCTAACGATTAACCTGATGGAAAACCAGCAGGGGAATCCTAACGATTAACCTGATGGAAAACCAGCAGGGGAATCCTAACGATTAACCTGATGGAAAACCAGCAGGGGAATCCTAACGATTAACCTGATGGAAAACCAGCAGGGGAATCCTAACGATTAACCTGATGGAAAACCAGCAGGGGAATCCTAACGATTTACCTGATGGAAAACCAGCAGGGGAATCCTAACGATTTACCTGATGGAAAACCAGCAGGGGAATCCTAATGATTAACCTGATGGAAAACCAGTAGGGGAATCCTAACGATTAACCTGATGGAAAACCAGCAGGGGAATCCTAACGATTAACCTGATGGAAAACCAGCAGGGGAATGCTAACGATTAACCTGATGGAAAACCAGCAGGGGAATCCTAACGATTAACCTGATGGAAAACCAGGAATAATATTAGAATATTACAGAATATTACAGAGATCCATCACTTCATGTCTGTCCCTCCCTCCCTCCCTCCCTCCCTCCCTCCCTCCCTCCCTCCCTCCCTCCCTCCCTCCCTCCATCCATACATCCATCCATCCCTCACCCAGGTGTGTCCTGGACCCTGCTCCATGAGATGGACTATCTGAAGTATGTGTCTGTGAGGCGTGATTACATCGTGCTACCAGAGGGGGCGTTATCTAATGCTACACGGTTGCGGTGGTGGCAGCCCTTCCACGTCTCCTCTGGTCTGGCGACATCCGGGCCGGAGCGCGCTCAGTGGGCCGTCGACAACATCCTGGTGGGAGGGTCTGACATCAACCCTTCCAGCCTGCTCGACAACTTCGATGACGGTAAACAGATTGTGCCGTATCACCTTCGCAAAGGAATGGGAGTCTCTTTCTAGGGTTTTTTATGCCCTTAGACAAATCTAAAAAAGACAATGGACAACCAACTATTCTTCTTCTCTTTCTCGTACCCCCCCCCCTCCCCCCGTCTCTCTCTCTCAGAGGGTGTGTCACATGAGGAGAGCTGGAGCTTCTATCCCAATGCGGTGCGTACAGCAGGCTTCTGTGGGAACCCCTCTTTCCACCTCTACTGGCCCAACAAGAAACAGGACAAAACACACAACATTCTGGCCACCCGCGAGCTCATCGTACAGCCTGGGTACATCCTACAGTTTAAGGTATAACCTCTCTGCATTTACAGCTTGGCAGCATCCTACAGTCTTACATAATTAACATGAACAATAATAGAGGTCCAAGAATCAATCCCTGTGGAGCACCGTATTTAATCTCAAGAGGGGCTCCTTTGAAAAGGATAGAATTAATTATTGGTTTTAGATAGCTGCTGCAAACCGTAGCATTTACAACATGGCTACATCACAGAGTTTAAGGTAAGTGTTACTGT
The DNA here is from genome assembly GCF_016432855.1 of Salvelinus namaycush. Lineage (NCBI taxonomy): Eukaryota > Metazoa > Chordata > Actinopteri > Salmoniformes > Salmonidae > Salvelinus > Salvelinus namaycush. The sequence continues at coordinate 54,557,215 of NC_052327.1, read as the reverse complement.
TATCATTTCTTGTATCTCCTAATTCCTACACTCCTCTGTCTTCTGTGTAGATTGTGGTTGGTTGTGAGGCAGACAGCTGTGAAGACCACCATTCTGTCCTGCTGCAGTACAGGAAGGATGCCAGGTGAGAGAGAAAGCGATATGGATCTTCTTATCTATGCTGCTAATGTAGTGTTCCGATGCGCTAGCTAGCTAAATGCCTTCCTCACACAGTACACAGCCAGGGTTTGGGTCAATTCAGGGGAGAATGACTGCCCCCCCCCCCCCTCTCATTGATGACAGGAAGTTCAAGGCAGACCGCGGTACTGCATTGCAATGTTTACAGAAAACAGAATCCCATATTACAGTGAAGGGGAAAATGGCAATGTATGTGTAAATAAATACACATTTTGAAGACAATCACCGTACCAATAATTACTTCTATTTACCAGATGTCCTTTTATATTTAAGGATAATTTAGTAGCCTGCAGTACCCCGGTCGGCCTTCAACTTGAGATAATCAATGAGAGGGGGCAGCACTGAGCTAGCCTGCAAAGCCACTTCCCGAAGTAGCTCAAACTGCGCATGTAATGTCTACATACATTTTCCACAAGACGCCATCTTAACCAACTTCTTGGGCTCCAAATGCGCTATTGAGTCTTCCCAAAGATAAATGGTGTCATGTGACCGATGACTTTGTCCATTCATATATACAGTCATTGGATCAAATCCATGTCAATTCAGTCAATTCAGGAAGTACACTGAAATTCTAATTACAAAATGTTCCTCATTAAAAAGTAATTGGAATTGACAACAACCCTTCTTTCTCCTCCCTCTATCTCTCTCTCCCTCTCTCTCCATCCTCCCTTTCTCCCTCTCCAGGTCTGACTCATGGCAGCTGGTTCAGTCAGAGTGTATTCCCTCCTCTGTGAACAACGTGGGCTGTTCTCCCTTCATGTTCCATGAGTCCACCATCTACAGTCCAGTCAACAGCTCCAGCTGGACCAGGGTCACTGTTCAGCTGCCTGACCACGTCTCCTCAGGGTAGGACGGCTGTGTGTTTCTGACCACGTCTCCTCAGGGCAGGACAGCTGTGTGTTTCTGACCACGTCTCCTCAGGGTAGGACGGCTGTGTGTTTCTGACCACGTCTCCTCAGGGTAGGACCGCTGTGTGTTTCTGACCACGTCTCCTCAGGGTAGGACGGCTGTGTGTTTCTGACCACGTCTCCTCAGGGTAGGACGGCTGTGTGTTTCTGACCACGTCTCCTCAGGGTAGGACGGCTGTGTGTTTCTGACCACGTCTCCTCAGGGTAGGACCGCTGTGTGTTTCTGACCACGTCTCCTCAGGGTAGGACGGCTGTGTGTTTCTGACCACGTCTCCTCAGGGTAGGACGGCTGTGTGTTTCTGACCACGTCTCCTCAGGGTAGGACGGCTGTGTGTTTCTGACCACGTCTCCTCAGGGTAGGACGGCTGTGTGTTTCTGACCACGTCTCCTCAGGGTAGGACCGCTGCAACCAGAAGGCTGCTGGTTTCAGATCATGCGTTTAGAACTTAATTCGTACACCGCCCCAGAAGCCCTGAAACTGGATGCTGTCATTCAGGTGTTGATAGTCCCCCCCTGACTGTATGATAAAGCAAGTCCTATACGTTTTGTCTCATCTCCTCCCCTCCCGTCTCCTCCCCTGCAGAGCCACGCAGTTCCGTTGGATCCAGAAGGAGGGTGCTGGCGAGCGTCATGGCTGGGGGGTGGACAATGTCTACATCGGGGAGGCATGTCCTGGGATATGTAGCGGTCATGGTTACTGTACCAGCGGGGTGGTCTGCATCTGTGACGAGGGACACCATGGTGGGTAACTGATAAGACTACAACACTGACACAAAGACTACAACCTCTAACACAAAGACTACAACACTGACACAAAGACTACAACCTCTAACACAAAGATTACAACCTCTAACACAAAGACTACAACACTGACACAAAGACTACAACCTCTAACACAAAGACTACAACCTCTAACACAAAGACTACAACACTGACACAAAGACTACAACACTGACACAAAGACTACGACACTGACACAAAGACTACAACACTGACACAAAGACTACACCACTGACACAAATACTACAACCACTGACACAAAGACTACAACCTCTAACACAAAGACTACAACCTCTAACACAAAGACTACAACACTGACACAAAGACTACACCACTGACACAAAGACTACAACCTCTAACACAAAGACTACAACCTCTAACACAAAGACTACAACCTCTAACACAAAGACTACGACACTGACACAAAGACTACAACCTCTAACACAAAGACTACACCACTGACACAAAGACTACAACCTCTAACACAAAGACTACAACCTCTAACACAAAGACTACAACACTGACACAAAGACTACGACACTGACACAAAGACTACAACACTGACACAAAGACTACACCACTGACACAAAGACTACAACCACTGACACAAAGACTACAACCTCTAACACAAAGATTACAACCTCTAACACAAAGACTACAACACTGACACAAAGACTACAACCTCTAACACAAAGACTACAACCTCTAACACAAAGACTACGACACTGACACAAAGACTACGACACTGACACAAAGACTACAACCTCTAACACAAAGACTACAACCTCTAACACAAAGACTACAACACTGACACAAAGACTACACCACTGACACAAAGACTACACCACTGACACAAAGACTACAACCTCTAACACAAAGACTACAACCTCTAACACAAAGACTACAACCTCTAACACAAAGACTACAACCTCTAACACAAAGACTACAACCTCTAACACAAAGACTACAACCTCTAACACAAAGACTACAACCTCTAACACAAAGACTACAACACTGACACAAAGACTACAACACTGACACAAAGACTACGACACTGACACAAAGACTACAACCTCTAACAGAAAGACTACAACCTGTAACACAACGACTACAACACTGACACAAAGACTACAACCTCTAACACAAAGACTACAACCTCTAACACAAAGACTACAACACTGACACAAAGACTACAACACTGACACAAAGACTACAACCTCTAACACAAAGACTACAACCTGTAACACAACGACTACAACACTGACACAAAGACTACAACCTCTAACACAAAGACTACAACCTCTAACACAAAGACTACAACCTCTAACACAAAGACTACAACCTCTAACACAAAGACTACAACACTGACACAAAGACTACAACACTGACACAAAGACTACAACCTCTAACACAAAGACTACAACCTGTAACACAACGACTACAACACTGACACAAAGACTACAACCTCTAACACAAAGACTACAACCTCTAACACAAAGACTACAACCTCTAACACAAAGACTACAACACTGACACAAAGACTACAACCTCTAACACAAAGACTACAACACTGACACAAAGACTACAACACTGACACAAAGACTACAACCTCTAACACAAAGACTACAACCTCTAACACAACGACTACAACACGGACACAAAGACTACAACCTCTAACACAAAGACTACAACACTGACACAAAGACTACAACCTCTAACACAAAGACTACAACACTGACACAAAGACTACAACACTGACACAAAGACTACAACCTCTAACACAAAGACTACAACCTCTAACACAAAGACTACAACCTGTAACACAACGACTACAACACTGACACAAAGACTACAACCTCTAACACAAAGACTACAACCTCTAACACAAAGACTACAACCTCTAACACAAAGATTACAACACTGACACAAACCACTCTTGTAATCATAACCTGATGGTCTTAACTTCTTCCCCTCTGAGTCTGGTTCCTCTCAGTCTGCTGTCTTTCTTACAGAGAGTTCTAATTGACAATTGATTGATTGATTGAAATCTAGCATTCATATTGGTTCTCCTGCCTCCATCTCCCAGGTGATGACTGCTCCCTGTCCAGCAGTGACCTACCTAGCTCAATAAAGGATAACTTTGAGTCAGGCAGCGTGTCAGAGGAGAGCTGGCAACTCATCCAAGGGGGCGGGGTGGGTAGTGGGTGTGGCCAGCTCTCTCCCCACGCCCACGGAGACTCGCTCTACTTTAACGGCTGTAAGACGAGGCAGGCGATCACCAAGCCTCTGGACCTGACACGAGCCAGGTATGGACTGGACAATGGATTGTACTGTACTAGCCTAGCCTAGCCCACAGTCTATCCAACTACTGAAGGTACAGTGAGATAAGTTTGTTATACAGTACAGTACCTGTAAGACGAGGCCTGCGGTCACCAAACCTGTTGACGTCACACGAGACATGTACTAGTGGACACTGGACCATACTTGCGTAGCATAGCCTAGCATAGCTTGTCCTAGCCTTGCCCACACAGGACCATACTAGCGTAGCCTAGCATAGCTTGTCCTAGCCTTGCCCACACAAGACCATACTAGCGTAAGCTAGCATAGCTTGTCCTAGCCTTGCCCACACAGGACCATACTAGCGTAGCCTAGCATAGCTTGTCCTAGCCCACTACTGAGACCATTGAGATCAATATACAGTATTACTAAAATGGAAAACTTGGAGGCTAAACTTGTAGGACCTAGTCCATCCAAAAATACCAAGGTATTTACCAGAACTCTCTCTCGCTCCCTCTTTCTCTCTCTCCTTCACCCCACCACCTCCCCCCCTCTCTCATCCTTCTCTCCCCCCTCCCCTCCTCCTCCCTCACTCTTTCTCTTTCACCTACAGTAAGATCATGTTCGTGCTGCAGATAGGCAGTGTGTCCCAGACAGACAGTTGTAACACAGCCCTGGACCAGGCTGACACAGTGGACAGGGCAGTTCTGCTGCAGTACACGGTCAATAACGGAGTCAGCTGGCACGTTATCGCCCAACACCAGCCCAAAGACTTCATCAAGGCCCAGAGGGTTTCCTACAACATCCCACTGTGAGTGAACACAACGCTAACACACACACACACACACACACACACACACACACACACACACACACACACACACACACACACACACACACACACACACACACACACACACACACTCTGAAAGCTAGAGAGTGTACAGGTCTTTGTTCCAGTCCAGGGCTAACACACCTGACTAGTTAATCCAGTGTTTCCATGAACTACCTGTTACTTTCCAGCAGCAAAGTTGATGTCCACTAGTCTAAAAACACCTACTGACACGCTAACTGCCTACTTTTGACCTCTGACCTCCTCTCCTCCTGTCGCCTGCCCCAGAGAGGCGAGGGTTAAAGGGGTGGAGCTGCGGTGGTGGCAGCCACGTCACGACGGAGCGGGACATGACCAGTGGGCGCTGGACCACGTGGAAGTAGTGCTGTGAGTATCTCCGACCAACCTGGTACCCCTTGTCCCTAGAGAACCTAGAGAACATCAGTCTGAGAACCTAGAGAACCCCAGTCTGAGAACCTAGAGAACCTCAGTATGAGAACCTAGAGAACCTCCGTCTGAGAACCTAGAGAACCTCCGTCTGAGAACCTAGAGAACCTAGAGAACCTCAGTCTGAGAACCTAGAGAACCTCCGTCTGAGAACCTAGAGAACCTCCGTCTGAGAACCTAGAGAACCTCCGTCTGAGAACCTAGAGAACCTCCGTCTGAGAACCTAGAGAACCTCAGTCTGAGAACCACTTATTGTGTGAGACCACTTAATGCATACACAAAGCTTGTCACACACCGTTTACACACACCATCTTCACACCTGCATAACCGTCTACATAGCAGAAGCATAGAGCATTTTAATGCCTATTGCATGTTGCTGAAGGCTTTATATCAATGATAAAGGTCATTGATTATAACATGTTAATAAAGAATGTCATGCATTGCAAGTGTTTCATCTAACAGTCATGAAATGTGTATGTAAAGGCCTGATGTAGTTTCGTTAAGTGCAGGTGTTTAAGTCGTTTAGGCAAACAACAGATAGCCCATTGTTTTGTACCACTTCACACAGAGTGGAATGATATCTGTAGAACAAGGTCTTGTATGTGTAGAGTCAACACGCAAACTACACAAAAACACACACCTGCGCTGTCCCTGGTTTGGTGTGGCCTTGACCTGTCCTCTCCTACTCTCTTACTCCTACGGTTGGTTCTCAACATTCAACAACAGTGTCTGATGAACAGAATAAACGTTCGATCCTCACACTTCTCTTTTTTATTTCTGTCTCTGTTTCACAACTCCACCACCATTTCTCTCCTCCTTTTCAATTGTTTCTTTGTCATCGTGTGTCTCTCCTCTCCTCCCTGATCTCACGACACTAACATGCGTGACCACATTGCTTCTCTTCCTCCACCGCCTGTGCTTGTGCTCACCTGCTGGCTCATCATGTCCTATTATGTCTTCTGTCTCCTCCTCCTCTTTCTCCTTCTCCTCATCTCCTCCACTTCCATCTCCTCTTCCATCTCCTCATCCTCTTCCTCCACTTCCATCTCCTCATCCTTCCTCAATCTCCTCCTCCTCTTCCACCTCCTCCTCTGCCTCCTCTTCTTCATATCATCTTCCTCCTCTTCCATCTCCTCCTTCCTCTTCCTTCCCTCTCTCTTTCTTTCTGGATGTGTTTGGTCCTTTTTCTCTCCATCTGTTATTGTCTTTACATCTTTCTGTCTCTCTCTCCACCCTCTCCCTACGTTCTATATCCCTTCCTCTCTATTTCTCTCTGACTCTCTTACTCCCTGCTCCCTCTCCTCTCTTTCGCCCCCCGTCTCTCTGGGCCCCCTTCGCCTCCCCAGGCGGCCGGGGTTCCTTCCCCCCCAGATCTTTCTGCGAGCCAGCAGCATCCCCATCCTCCCCTCTCGCGCTCTAACCTCTGCTCTCTTCTGTATTCTGCTCCCTGTGGCATGGCTGTAGAGTCAGGTAAGTCTTCCTCTTCTCCCCGAATGCAGTCCCCTCCTCTTCCTCCTGTGACACCCCCCCACCTTATACCCCTGACCCTCCTCTTCTGTCATCCTCTACCTCGCCTTAACCCCCCCACACACACACACACACCACCACTACACACACACACACACCACCTCCTCCACAGAGACACACACCACCACTACACACACACACACACACACACACACACACACACACACACACACACACACACACACACACACACACACACACACACACACACACACACAGGCCACCGACTGTCATAACCCAGAGGCAGGCTCTTCTCAAAGGCTTGTCCATGACACAGACAGAACTGATTGAGGAAGCAGACATCAGGAGAAAAAAGACATCATGACATGACTGCTATCGTCCATGTCTAGGTAGTGGATATTATAAATGTCACACACACACACACACCACCTCCTCCACAGAGACACACACCACCACTACACACACACACACACACACACATGACTGCTATCGTCCATGTCTAGGTAGTGGATATTATAAATGTCACCAAAACACCTCGGGGTCCCAAATACCTATATGACATATCTGAAATACTATTTCTCAACTAAAAAAATCCCCTTTTGTGTCAATTGGTCTGTATATTTTAAACACACACATCTCAATGGTATCAATCAATGTGTGTGTATATGTGTGATGCAAGCCTTCACTATATGAATGTATCGTTACCATTTGAGTGTTTTGGGTCTTGCTACGTGTCCGCACACAGCCTAATAAGGAGTTGAGGCTGACTTTGACACACACACACACACACACACACACACACACACACACACACACACACACACACACAGAGAGAGAGAGAGGCACATGTTACAACCTCCGCTTCATTCTAATGTGGACATCAAACGTTGATCATTCACTCGGTACAGACGTTATTCACACCAGCAGTGGTGTAATGCAGAGACGGCATAACTCCAGAGCTCGAGACATCCACATAAACAAAAGACCTAGATCTCATCAAGCCCTTCATCAGAGTAACCAACCTCCATCCAACTCCTTGCATGATGGCTTTTTAATTCCAACGTTGCAAAGCCCCCCTATCCCCGCCCATCCATGGCTGCCTGTCCATGGAAAACATCATTCTGTGAATCAGGAGCCCTCTCCATACTGGCCGTCCTCTAACTCGCTCTGCGAAGGACACAAAAAAACAACAACATAGAAGTGGAAAGACAGACATCCCACTTTGTCAGCCCCTCGTCCCCCTCCCATCCCCCTTCTCTACCCCCCCCCCTCCCCCCCGCTTTGCAGGGTGCCACATGCTGCGCTCCTGGCATCACCTGCTGGATGGACGAGGCAATGACAGGCTAAGCAAGAAGAGCGATCTTCAATCACGGCTCCTCTTTGTGTCTATTTAGTTCAGTTTGCCCCTCCCCCCTTTTGTTGGTCTGTTTGTTTTCCCCTTCTGATATGGATGTTACTCAACGAGCTCAGACACTCTTCCTATAGAACCTTAGAACCTTAGAACCCTGATCAGAGTTAGAACCCCCCCCCCCAGAAACCCCGACCCTGTTTGTAGCTAGTGCCTGTGACCCTGTCTGTAGCTAGTGTCTGTGACCCTGTCTGTAGCTAGTGTCTGTGACCCTGTTTGTATCTAGTGTCTGTGACCCTGTTTGTAGCTAGTGTCTGTGACCCTGTTTGTATCTAGTGTCTGTGACCCTGTCTGTAGCTAATGTCTGTGACCCTGTTTGTATCTAGTGTCTGTGACCCTGTCTGTAGCTAATGTCTGTGACCCTGTCTGTAGCTAATGTCTGTGACCCTGTCTGTAGCTCTCTAGCCAGCCATGTGTCCTCTAGTTGTGTCCCATCATGTCTTGTCCTGTTGACTCTTTGCGTATGATACTGCCATTGAGAACATGTCAAAACCAGCTGTTGATCAATATTTATATATATTTATATACAGTTCAATATAAAGTAAGTCATGAATAGTCCACTATTTGCTTAGTTTGAATGTTTGAGGTTAGGGGTGAAACCCAACAGAAAATACCAACATGGATCTAGGAATGTGTGAGCTCGCATATGAGACTGTGTGTGTGTGTGTATTTCAGACGGTGTGTGCATGGATGCATGTGTAGATACTGTAAATGACTCTTCCTTGGTTACTAACAGTCACCATCCTCTTCCTCCCTCTCTCTCTCTCACTGTCTTTGTCTCCCTACAGCACCCGTAAACAAAACTACATGATGAACTTTGCCAGACAGACCGGCCTACGTCACTACTACAGCCGAAAGAGGCGGGCACTGCAGCATGCCTAACCAATGGATTTTCCCTACGACCTGCCAATCACACATATGACCGACCGACCGACCGACCGACCAACCACATTCCTTTCTCCTGATGCCATATCACCCTGTCAAGTCCTGCCCTCCAGCCAATGGATTCCAGTCAGCCTTAGACCACACCCCTTCCCTCTCCAACCCCCACTGCCAGAAAACATGGACCATCCCATCAGTTTACGCTGCAACCAATCAGAAGCCTTCCCCACCCCCAATGTGACTGGAAGGAAGGAGACGTGAAGGAGCAACAAAGGCGGACATTTTGTTTACTTTTAATGGACTTCCGGGTTTCTAGTTGTTTTCTAATCGTTGCTGTACGTGGTTATTATATGATGATTCCCTGTTCCAGTTGCGATACGATGATGATACTACCCACCCCTGGATTTCCCCCTATCACCCCATCCTACCCGCCTAGTCCTACTACTACCACACTGTGAAATTATTAAGAGAAATATCACTGATGACCAATGACATAGAGTTGGATAGAGGGCACACAGTCACAGAAGCGATAATGGCAAAGCTAGGAGGGGGGGCCCTGTTTCCAACTCTATGCCAGGTTACTGGGGTGTATTCATTAGTCCGATTCCATTGCAAAACGTTTTACAACAAAAACCATTTACTGTTTACTCTAGGAACCAAACGGAAACAAGCGGAGGGAAAACGGAACGAAAATGGAGAGAGACCTAACTGAATTTGTCCAATAGAAACTCTTTTGGACTAAACGGTTTCCATTGCAAAACGTTTTTGCGACAGAATCTGACGAATTAATATACCGCAGGGCTAGTTGGCTGAGCCGGAAGGAGAGGGGGAACACTCCTCCGCCTGCACCGGTATCTAGGAGGAAGATCATTACAGTGATAACGACGCTAAAAAATATAGTACTGTGTTCTTCCTGTTCTGTGAGTTATTTTCGTGATGAGTCGACTGTGGCCGTGTTTCGTTTAATTGGTTTGTTTTTTTACTAATTCACATTGCGCAATTTTTCGGTTGGATGAGTTTTTTTTCTCCCCTTGTTTATTGGATGAGGGACAGATGGATAAGGGGCAGGGTGGATGAACGAAACCCTGCCGTCAAGGTAGGCGGAAGGAAGAAACAAATCGCAAAAATAAAGGGAAAATACATAAGAAAAAAAGGTTAAATACCGAACAATGATTATTATTTTTTTTTTATATATATGTTGGCTCCTGAAAATACAGATATTTATGGTAAGCGGTTCTCCACGTAACCTATTTAAAGATACACTGTGCGTGAAATCTGTGTTATTTTCTAGTGTTAAGTTATTAGGCAGTTATTCAGCCTCTCGGCCTACAACGTCTCCCACCCCTCCCCCCAGCATCCCTCCCTCTCCCTGTGCTGTTACCACATCCCTCTCCCCCTCCCTCTCCCCGTGCTGTTACCACATCCATCTCGTGCTGTTACCCTCTCCCCCTCCCCATGCTGTTTCCCCCATCCCTCTCCCCCTCCCCCTTCTCGTGCTGTTACCCCCATCCTCCCTCTCCCCATACTGTTACCCCAATCCCTCCCTCTCCCCGTGCTGTTACCCCCAATCCCTCCCTCTCCCCCCCGTGCTGTTACCCCCAATCCCTCCCTCTCCCCCCGTGCTGTTACCCCCAATCCCTCCCTCTCCCCCCCGTGCTGTTACCCCCAATCCCTCCCTCTCCCCCCCGTGCTGTTACCCCCAATCCCTCCCTCTCCCCGTGATGTTACCCCCATCCCTCCCTCTCCCCGTGATGTTACCCCCATCCATCCCTCCCTCTCCCGTGCTGTTACCCCCATCCCTCCCTCTCCCCGTGCTGTTACCCCCATCCCTCCCGCTCCCCGTGCTGTTACCCCCATCCCTCCCACTCCCTGTGCTGTTACCCCCCCATCCCTCCCTCTCCCCGTGCTGTTACCCCCCATCCCTCCCTCTCCCCGTGCTGTTACCCCCATCCCTCCCTCTCCCCCCCGTGCTGTTATCCCCAATCCCTCCCTCTCCCCCCGTGCTGTTACCCCCAATCCCTCCCTCTCCCCCCCGTGCTGTTACCCCCAATCCCTCCCTCTCCCCCCCGTGCTGTTACCCCCAATCCCTCCCTCTCCCCGTGATGTTACCCCCATCCCTCCCTCTCCCCGTGATGTAACACCCATCCCTCCCTCTCCCGTGCTGTTACCCCCATCCCTCCCTCTCCCCGTGCTGTTACCCCCATCCCTCCCGCTCCCCGTGCTGTTACCCCCCCATCCCTCCCGCTCCCCGTGCTGTTACCCCCCCATCCCTCCCGCTCCCCGTGCTGTTACCCCCCCATCCCTCCCGCTCCCCGTGCTGTTACCCCCCCATCCCTCCCTCTCCCCGTGCTGTTACCCCCCATCCCTCCCTCTCCCCGTGCTGTTACCCCCCATCCCTCCCTCTCCCCGTGCTGTTACCCCCATCCCTCTCTTTCTCTCTGCTGATTTCTGCTCCCCGGAGATGAGGCTCCACCAGTGTTGTTTTTTGAAGTCTACTGTGTAATATGGACCCTCTCCCACCCTTCTCTCTGTAACTCCACTATAGCAATCTCCTGTACATATAAGTATATCCACTATGGGGAGACCCAGCAGCCTTATAAAAGGGAAATAAAGAACTGTCCAAACCTCAAGACATAGTCAGTGTGTGTGTGTGAGTTGTGCGTATATATAGATTTATATTATAACGTCATCGCCACATTCAAAAAAAGAGAAATTGCTGATTCAACAAAAACACATAGTCCAGTTAGTGTATAAAACATTTATTTCACAATCATAAAAATATAAATTTCTCTCTATAAAAAAAAAAAAGAGCCAAATGCATAATCTTCCGTTGTATTTGGTATAAAAAAAAAAATGTTTTTAACTTGGTTGTCCAGGTTGATGCATACCTCCGTTTGGTTGGACTGAGTATGCAGCAGTAGATGGTAAAACCATTCAACCAACAAATCCCTAGTACTCCTCACGTCCTTTAGAAGAACCAGCACCTATCTAAAAAAATTACATGATTTTTTAAAGTAGGCTTGTGAGAGTTACAGGCCCGTTAATAACAGCATAGTCATCGCCACCACGAGGGGGACCGAATTAACCGCAACACGGTGTCCGGCGTTACAGTAGTTATAGTCACAGCACGCATACGTCATGGTGTAGACAGTTCCTTTCAGTGGGAGAGGGTGTACCTGACCGCAGCCCGTCGGCGCCATGCAACCCCGGGTGGACAGGGCGCTGTGGTTGCCATAGCGACCGTTGCCCGTCATGCAGAGTTCCGTGGGAGGGCACTCTGTCAGGATGAGGTCGAAGGTCTTGTTCCGGTACATGATAGGGCTGTAGTAACACAGCAGGTTGTTGTTACAGTGGAGGGCTGGGAGGAGCAGGGACAAACACAGGATGGCGGATAGAACCGGGAACATCTGGGGCCTGAGAGAAAATAGACATCTGGTGGTGAACATTCATGTCAGTCAGCGTTAGAGAGTAGCCTGGTCCCAGATCTGTTTGTACTGTATAGCTAGCTCCTTAGGCTGCGTTTAAACATGCAGCCCAATTCTGATGTTATTTCCACTCATACTAGTTCTTTACATCCAATCACAGCAGATCTTTTCTCAGAGCTGATCTGATTGGTCAAAGGGGCAATTAGTGAAAAATAGATCAGAATTGGGCTGCCTGTGTGAACGCAGACCTAGTCAAACATTGAACGTCATCATCACATGAAAACAACTATAGGAGTTGTCCAGACATCACAACGGATCTGGGACCAGGCTAGAATTGGAGTGGTATTGGAATGTAACAGAAACTGCTGATTGGTAACCCACCGGGCTAATTAGTCAATTGGAACAAGAGCTTGATGGGTAGGTTGCCGACTTGCAATAAAAAGGAAAATACCAACTTGTCAAACAAAAAACAGTCATGCTTACATGAAGTTACAGGTAATGTCCTAGTAATGAACCTTCTAGTCTCAGTTTTATCTAAAAGACAGGTTGAAAGCCTTGTATGAGTGCTCTCAACCACATAAATTACTAACATCTTGCTCATGCAATGTCAATATGTAGGATGAGGACTTACCTGCCCATTCTTACGACTCTGGGGGTTGAGAAGAATTTCAAACTGGATAGAACAGGTGGTGTAGAATGGATGACAGATGCTCTGTATACTATCCCAACACTTACTGCTGGTCGAACCTGTACCATCTAACCTCAAACGAAGTGACCACACCCACTTCCAGACACCTGTTATTCAGATCAGGACAGACTGAAAAAAAAATAAAGGATTTTAAAGTAACTGTTCAGTGAAAATCTCGTTCTGTTAACGTACACCCAAATAATGTTGACTGATATACTCGTGTTGCCAAAGCATAATTTGAACACTTAAAAAAATAAAAACACCTCAGTGTTTCATCGGTATACGCCCACCATTCCAACACAAAAAGGGCTACATTGGATCTTTGTTAATATGTTCTATCTCAATATCATGATTTCTGGGTAACAATTTAGTACCTTAATGTGATTTATTTTTGACCGTTTGAATTAAGTGACAAAAATAGCTTCTTAGTAAATAGCAACTTCAAGAATTTAGCTAGGCCTGGGTGTGGTCTAAGAGGGGAAGGGAAAACTGATAACTAGCTCTTATTGGCAGAGGGGATTGAAACTCTTATTGGACTATCAACTAATTTACCACCTGGTGATGTCACTGGGCTGGCCAAAACTCCAGCCCACCAAAACAGGCATCCTTTTTAAAAATCACCTCTTACACTAAAAAGGGCATTATCACAATATTATGCCAACCTAAGTGTGGAAATATATATAAAACACAAAGAATTCATGTTTTTTGTTTTTTTACTGCACTGGGCCTTTAATTCCCATTGTTTTGGAAGGAAAATGATTTCACTCATTGTTCTATTTCATAGAAATGTAGAGACACTGGACAGTTACATGCTCTCTTTATTCACACCGTTCACCAGCTACCACACTGAGAACTACAGCTTTTAACATATTGCAACATCACTAAAACATAGATTACAATTCATGTAAGTTATTACAAATAATTGAATAAATAAGCACATTTACACAGGAAATAAAATCTATTTGAATAAGTGTCATCCCTTGTATGAGGGTGAGGGCAGTGACTGTGGCTAACAGGCCTGCCCCCCGGCGACAAGTAGGGCTGAATTCCAGATGGACCCCTAGCCTCTACTCTTTAGCCACTCCTGGAGATCTGAGAGGACTTTATAGATGGAATGCATGTTGTTTTCTCCATGTAGCGGAGTGACGGTGTCATCCTCCGCCACGTCCTCGTCTCCAGGGCATCTATCCAGAGGGTCCGTCGCGGTAGGAGGCTTCTCACTGTGCCCCGACGTCACTCCTAACAGCCTCTGAATGTAGGTATCAGAGGCTGGAGGCTGGTTACACTGGGCACTACAGCAACACCTAGAGAGTTAGTTAGGAAAATGTAAGTCACTCAGTATTACAGAAATTGGCAGTGGTGGAAATAGATAAAAAAGTAACCAATTGTCATAAAAGTATAGATCCCTTAATTAGAAAGTTACTCATATAACCCAGTAAAATACTACTTGAGTAAAAGTCTAAATATATTTAGGACCAAATATTTTTAAGTATCATAAATGTAATTGCTAAAACATACTTAGGTATCAAAAAGTATAAATAATTTCAAATGCCTTCTATTAAGCAAAGCAGGCGGCACCATTTTCTTGTTTTTAAATGTATACTGATAGCCAGGGCCACACCCCAACACTCAGACATCATTACTGATAGCCAGGGCCACACTCCAACACTCAGACATCATTACTGATAGCCAGGGCCACACCCCAACACTCAGACATCATTACTGATAGCCAGGGCCACACTCCAACACTCAGACATCATTACAGATAGCCAGGGCCACACCCCAACACTCTGACATTATTACAGATCGCCAGGGCCACACTCCAACACTCAGACATCATTACAGATAGCCAGGGCCACACCCCAACACTCAGACATCATTACAGATAGCCAGGGCCACACCCCAACACTCAGACATCATTACAGATAGCCAGGGCCACACCCCAACACTCAGACATCATTACAGATAGCCAGGGCCACACCCCAACACTCAGACATCATTACTGATAGCCAGGGCCACACCCCAACACTCAGACATCATTACTGATAGCCAGGGCCACACCCCAACACTCAGACATCATTACTGATAGCCAGGGCCACACCCCAACACTCAGACATCATTACTGATAGCCAGGGCCACACCCCAACACTCAGACATCATTACAGATAACCAGGGGCCACACCCCAACACTCAGACATCATTACTGATAGCCAGGGCCACACCCCAACACTCAGACATCATTACTGATCGCCAGGGCCACACCCCAACACTCAGACATCATTACAGATCGCCAGGGCCACACCCCAACACTCAGACATCATTACTGATAGCCAGGGCCACACCCCAACACTCAGACATCATTACAGAGAGCCAGGGCCACACCCCAACACTCAGACATCATTACTGATAGCCAGGGCCACACCCCAACACTCAGACATCATTACTGATAGCCAGGGCCACACCCCAACACTCAGACATCATTACTGATAGCCAGGGCCACACCCCAACACTCAGACATCATTACTGATAGCCAGGGCCACACTCCAACACTCAGACATCATTACAGATAGCCAGGGCCACACCCCAACACTCGGACATCATTACAGAGAGCCAGGGCCACACCCCAACACTCGGACATCATTACAGAGAGCCAGGGCCACACCCCAACACTCGGACATCATTTACAAAAGACGCATGTGTTCAGTGAGTTCGCTAGATCAGAGGCAGAAGGGATGACCACGTGTTCTCTTAATAAGTGTGTGAATTGGACCATTTTCCTGTCCTGCAAAACGTTCAAAATGTAACGACTACTTTTGGGTGTCAAGTACTTTTTACATGATTTTCTTTAGGAATGTAAGTGAAGTAAAAGTTGTCAAATATAAATAGTAAAGTACAGATATCCCAAAAAATAACTTAAGTAAAAATACTTTAAAGTACTACTTAAGTAATTTACACTATTGGCAATTGGCAATATATGACATATGTAAAACCACACCCATAGACCACTCAGCCTGTAGGTTCAGTCCAACCCTAATTTAACACACCTAATTAGCTGCTCGACAAGACCTTAACTAGCTGAATCAGATACGCTAAATTAGGGTTGGACTGAAAACCTACAGGACAGTAGTAATCCAGGAAGAGAGTTGGACAGCCCTGCTATAGGCAATCATAGTACAGCGTATCAGAGCTATAATACAGGAGGCGGACACCATTTTGGAACATTCAGATAGAAATATGCTAAGTAGAAGAAACATGACATGTAGAATAAGGAACTACGTCAGCTCTGTTTGTGGCATTTCTATCTGACGACTGGCTAAAACAGGGCCACTAATGTTGATGTGCGACTGTCCCCATGAAACTACATTTAATAAAGTCAAATTTGGCTACTGAACCTGTATGTCACATTATAGCTGACCCCTCGGTAGGTCACGGCATGGGTGGAGTTACAGAGGTCAGGGGTCAAGCAGCCCTGTGCAGACAGGATGTGAGTGGAACCGAAACGCCCACTACTAGTACCACAGCGCTCTTGCGGGAGACACTCGGTGGTGGAATCGTTACTGCAGGACCTGGAAAAAACATGGGAGAATCTCAATTGCATTTTCCATGATTCCTTAAAACCCATTGGATGAGAAGGTCAGAGAGGCGGGACCTTCCTTGAGAAGGAAGCAAGATGATGTGAGGAGACAAGATATTGCAATTGAGATTCTCCCCAGGAGTGAGTTGACAGACCCAAAACGGGAAACTCTAAACAAGAATCCTTAGGGAGTCCCAACTCTGACTTCACGCCATTGAAGTTGAAATTTAAAACAGTTAGGGTAGGGACGTCCCAAGGATAGCACTAACCGACTCAACATTTTTTAAGAGGAAACTTTGAAAGTCAAATTACTATGGAACGATTTTCTATATAAAAGATCAAGCCTAGTCCTGACATAAAAAGCTTTTTCAATGGAAAAAAAAATCTCCTTTGAGAATGCTTTTCAGTCCCGGACTGGGCTTAATCGGACTGTGTCTAGTCCGGGAAACTGCTTCCCAGTGATGTAATGGGTGGGGGACGACACCAACCTTCCTTTGTGCTGTAGAGGGCAGAAGTTACACAGCAGACTGGTACTAGGAATATGACTGCCCATGGATGTCACAGTTAGGACCAGGAGGACACAGAGGTAGGCTGCTGGAGCCAGGGGTTGGGGAGCGGTCAACCTGGGAGATGCACAAAATACATTCACAATCTTGAGTTTGTAAAAGACTTTTTTTTTTTTTTTAAAACCTCTATTTCTAGTCAAATGTTTATTATAGATATACCAAAGAGGTGTGGGTAAAAACCCTTTAGTGTGGCAGCAGCATGTAACATGGGCGCAGTTTTTAATCGAGGTGGTTTGAAACGTTTGAGCAAAACGTCAACAGACATTCCCAAAAAATCAAAAGCAGACACTGCTGAACATTTGTAATGTGAGTAAAGAAGCTGTTGTTCACCTGTGTTTTCTCTGTGACGCCATTTTTCCTGGTCCTGTGTTTATAAAAGACATCTTGGTCGACTGTGCCTGAAGAAGAGTCGCAAGCCCAGCAGGGTTGTGTTCATTAGGACACATAACAGAAAACTGTTTTAAAACTTTTTTTACAAAGAGGAGAGGAAATTAGTGTTCCTTATTGGACAGGTTGGATAGTCCCACCCTGTTTTTATTCAATTTTCAACTGTTTGGTGCCCAATGAACACAACCCACGGGGCTGCTGATTAGTAAAGCGGAGACAGCTGTGTCACTCAGCTATAATCAACATCTCTGTGTGTTGGATTTACATAATCAGCCGTCTTAAAATCATAACATCTAAAACTTCTTCTAACAAAACAAACCAGTAATACAACTGAAAGTAGACTACATTGTTTATTGTGGAAAAATATATAAATGTCATGCTCTTTTTTTTTTGTGGGTCTCGAAACATGTTCATGCGTCTCTAGTACTGAAGGTAAATGTGTGACTGCAGCACTATCTACTACACAGACAACACTTACACCCCTCTTCTTGAGGATTCACTGGTAGCATCAAGTGAAGGTTAATGCCACATTCAAAACAACTGGGAACTGTGGGGGGGACGAGCTCCGACTAGGTAAAATAGTTTTGAACGGTCATCCAACTCGGGAATTCCAACTCAGGAATATCAGGCCTCTTTCTGAAGCTCCGATTTTCCCGACCTGAAGATCACTGGCGTCATGATTTGACCTGATATTGTTCAG
Organism: Salvelinus namaycush; assembly: GCF_016432855.1. Lineage (NCBI taxonomy): Eukaryota > Metazoa > Chordata > Actinopteri > Salmoniformes > Salmonidae > Salvelinus > Salvelinus namaycush. Next base: position 54,538,676 of record NC_052327.1, on the reverse strand, counting down.
AGTTCCCTGTTGTTTTGCACGCGGCAAAAGTCGCACAACATGACACCCGCATCAGGGTTTCGGGTCAGTTCCATTTCAGTTCAAATTAATTCAGAAAGTAAAACCAAATTCTAAATCTTGACATACATAGAGGATGCATCCTGATTCTAAGCCATTTAACAACAAAAAAAAGTGTTCAAGTACACACTTAGGGAGAAGGGTGCAAATTGGGATGCATGCAGCCAGTCTTCTTTTTGATAAAAAAAAAAAAATCTAAATCAAGTTTATTTTATATAGCCCTTCGTACATCAGCTAATATCTCGAAGTGCTGTACAGAAACCCAGCCTAAAACCCCAAACAGCAAGCAATGCAGGTGTAGAAGCACGGTGGCTAGGAAAAACTCCCTAGAAAGGCCAAAACCTAGGAAGAAACCTAGAGAGGAACCAGGCTATGAGGGGTGGCCAGGATATGTGTAAAGGAAGGGAAGGCCAGTCTATAGTGTATGTGTCTCTTCAGGTAGACGTGAAGAAATCCTCAAGGAGAATTCCCTTCCAGGTAGACGTGAAGAAATCCTCAAGGAGAATTCCCTTCCAGGTAGACGTGAAGAAATCCTCAAGGAGAATTCCCTTCCAGGTAGACGTGAAGAAATCCTCAAGGAGAATTCCCTTCCAGGTAGACGTGAAGAAATCCTCAAGGAGAATTCCCTTCCAGGTAGACATGAAGAAATCCTCAAGGAGAATTCCCTTCCCGGTAGACTTTAAGAAATCTGCAGAAGGGCAGGTGATGAGCAATTTGTTACATTTAAATGTACATTATAAGAGTGTAAACTGTCACCGATCCTCAGGCCAGGTCCTCTAGCACCCCTAGAGCCCAATCTGTGCACGTGCCTGGTTGAAGGACAGCTTTCCTTCCATATAGAGAGGCTCCTGAACCCCCCCCCCCCAAAAAAAGAGATGAGATCAAATTAAACAATTTAATCAAATGTGTATCTACAGTATAAATAAAGCCATTTTTACATCAACAGACTCATAAAATGTTGCGGGGAGTGTGTTAGATATCATTTAAGAATATTGTTGTTTTATAAATACAAAAGAAAACAGCAACACGAATAAAGACAAACTAAATCATGTTTAGTCTCTCACCATCTCTTCCTCGTCTTCGTCTCGATCTTCATGCCCCCAGTCTTCCTCACTGTGTTGGTCATATTCACTGGGATCATGGCTGTACTGGGGAATCAGCACATGGTGAAGCCTGTCCTGTCTGGTCACAACATTATGTATTATTAATAATATCAAACATTTATATTATAATATATATATATTTTTTTTTACATATCTTTGGTACCAGGAATCGAAACCACTATCTTTACGTTGCAAGCATCAGGTTCTACTAACTGAGCTACAGAGGACATATGTTACCAAACACCTGATACAGGAAAAACAAGACTAGCCACCACTTAAGGTACCAATCATTCACAACTGACATTTATCCCACTCACTTTATTTTCCTTCGTATGTAAACGACCTGGAAGAATGAAGAACAACACACAACGTATTAGTGATGCCGTACGACACAGAGGCAAAATAGCAGGTCAAACAAAACCATCAGTCGTCTTACAAATGACAAAATACACTTGAACAATCAGTGGATACTAGTCATGTCTCTTAATGCTCATCCTTGAACACATTATATATTGAACTGACCTATCATACTATCATACATGTATCTCTGTACCAGACCTATCATACTAACATACATGTATCTCTGTACCAGACCTATCATACTAACATACATGTATCTCTGTACCAGACCTATCATACTAACATACATGTATCTCTGTACCAGACCTATCATACTAACATACATGTATCTCTGTACCAGACCTATCATACTAACATACATGTATCTCTGTACCAGACCTATCATACTAACATACATGTATCTCTACACCAGACCTATCATACTAACATACATGTATCTCTACACCAGACCTATCATACTATCATACATGTATCTCTGTACCAGACCTATCATACTAACATACATGTATCTCTACACCAGACCTATCATACTATCATACATGTATCTCTGTACCAGACCTATCATACTAACATACATGTATCTCTGTACCAGACCTATCATACTAACATACATGTATCTCTGTACCAGACCTATCATACTATCATACATGTATCTCTGTACCAGACCTATCATACTAACATACATGTATCTCTACACCAGACCTATCATACATGTATCTCTACACCAGACCTATCATACTAACATACATGTATCTCTACACCAGACCTATCATACTATCATACATGTATCTCTGTACCAGACCTATCATACTAACATACATGTATCTCTACACCAGACCTATCATACTATCATACATGTATCTCTGTACCAGACCTATCATACTAACATACATGTATCTCTGTACCAGACCTATCATACTAACATACATGTATCTCTGTACCAGACCTATCATACTAACATACATGTACAGTTGAAGTCTGAAGTTTACGTACACTTAGGTTGGAGTCATTAAAACTCGTTTTTCAACCACTCCACAAATTTATTGTTAACAAACTATAGTTTTGGCAAGTTGGTTAGGACATCTACTTTGTGCGTGACACAAGTAATTTTTCCAACAATTGTTTACAGACAGATTATTTCACATATAAATCACTGTATCACAATTCCAGTGGGTCAGAAGTTTACGAACACTAAGTTGATTGTGCCACGTATAAATAAGTGTACACTTACCAGTGCTATCACGCACCCTATCAATGTGAACCCTGTGAAGGGGATGAGTACATAGTACACAGGGAACAGCGTTCCATGATCAGGGGTTGAAATGTCTGGAGATGTGCTGTTGATATCCATGTCTCTATAGTATACCCCCACGCTGTCAGTCCCCTTCCTCTTCTAATACTTTGTCTCAGTGTCTCAAGTTCCTAAATTTCACTGTAATGATAGAGTTTGATATATGGTCAGTTGTACAAATGCCCAGAATGTTGTATTGCATTAGTGTGTTAAAAGAACTAGTTAGTACTAATGCTTCAACTTTTAAAAAAAGAGTCAATTCACAGGCAATGAAGCGACACAACAACAAAAAATATATATTTGTTCAAATGATCGCCAACTTACCTATGTTTGAATTATCCTTTTGAAGTGTACATCCCTTTTCTGATGTAGATAACAGGTCTATTCTAACATGTATACATGTCTAGACGCTGAGGAAACATCACAGGACACAGTATAGCTGAGGGAAAACACTACTGGCAACAGTAGTACACCTCAACCTGCTTAATGACATTCCTCAATGAGGAGAGGAGGGAGGCGACTGCAGAGAAGAGTCCGAGTTGAACTGGTAATACGTGTATTTACAGTAATGGAGGAAATTATAACATACCTACATTTAACTTTTAATTTATCTTTAAAGAGTAAATGTATTAGAGGACTTACGTTTGTATTCTACACTGATATGTAATATACGTAATATATGTAGTATACACTAGGGGTGGAAGGTAGCCTAGTGGTTCGAGCGTTGGACTAGTAACCGCAAGATCGAATCCCCGAGCTGACAAGGTACAAATCTGTCGTTCTGCCACTGAACAAGGCAGTTAACCCACTGTTCCTAGGCCGTCGTTGAAAATAAGAATTTGTTCTTAACTGACTTGCCCTAGTTAAATAAAGATTTAAAAAATGTATATAGAATAGAGTAAGCTATTCTGGGGAAGCCATACACTACAGAAATAAATATATTTTCTGTTAAAGTATTCACACAAATAGCCTACATAATGGGCAGCTGTAATAGCCTTCTCTACGTCTACCACCAATTTAGGCAGATTTGTCCACATCTGTTCACTATTGTAATGTTTATTTCATTCCACTAGAGGGCCTGGTTGCACCCCAAAGAGAGAGTTAAGCTATCCTCATGAACCAAAAGTGATTTGACTGTAAATATCACACTTCACGTCCATTACGCGCGACCTCTTTGTCGAGGAGAGCGCGCATTCGAGCACTTTGTTTATTACCGGCGACGCCACTGCCACCGTGGAGAGCTATTATTAGCATAGCCGGGGAAACCGATCCAGAAACAATTCTATACTTTGATAGTAGTTTGACTTGTTAATTGACGCACAGTCGTCTACGGTGCATACGCATACCTTCATACCTTCGCCCCGACAGGTAGCCTACTGTGCTGTGACAATGTCGGAGTTCTGACGGTAAGAATCTGACATGAGTAATGCTATTACATTTCACACAATTATGTTTCTTAAACAGTTTTTTAACGAGTTTTTTTTTTTTTTTTTTACTATTGAAACTTGAGGCATAAATATTATTTTCCAGAAATATTTTTTGGCGGTCAGAAATATGATCTGTGCCTGCTTTTATCTTGTCTGGAAATTATAGCAAATGTATGATTGTGTTGTTGTTAAATATGGATCAGGCTGACCCAAATGTCCCTCTCTGTGGTCAGTAAAAACATGTAAATAGTGGTGTCTTCAAAATAATGGTTTTGAACTTTATTCTAGCCTACAGTCTCAAAAAGAACAGCTATCTGAAACGGGCTCTGGTAAAATGTCCTGTTAACCTTTTGAAAAGTCTGTTAATTATTAGACTAACTGAAATGATGGTTTAGTAATATTGTCCGTTTGTGCTGCAGAAGTAGGCTACATACAAAAAATGACTTGTAAGGGACTCTTCAGTTATTTGGCGAATGTCATACTACATATTTGGATTGGCAGTAATTACAATACACTCTTTGATGACACCATGACTTCAACATGCCACAGAGTGAACAGAGTCCACTGATTTACCACTGAGCTGTGGCATCTGATTTGTATTTGTTTTTGTATTTAGGGTTTACCAACCTATTTTTTTTTTTTTTACCACAACTTCCCAGAGTTCAACATGCCATGGACTGAACTGAGTACACTGATTGGTTATTGAGTTGTGAAGTCTGACAGACACAGGAGTTGCATGTCTTTACTTTAGTACCCAATCAATCCTTTTGATTACGGATTATGACTCACAGAGACAAGAAGACAACTTTTCCCCAGCGTGCCTCATGGAACGATACCAGGAAGACTTAGCTGATCTGGACCCTGTCTTTCTAGAGGAGGAGGAATGGGATCTGTACAACTCCCTCTCGGCCCTGTCCCTGCCCAGCCCCCAGCCCCAACCCCGCTCCCCTCTCTGGTCCCAGGGCGGAGGCAATGGGGGCTCCAATGACCCTAACACCCAGGGGGTGGGGGGAGGGGTCCCCAACCCAAACTCCTACCTGAGATTCAGGTATGTCGAATGGTTTTAATGTTCACCTGCCATGGACAAGGGCAGCAGGTAGCCTAGTGGTTAGGAGCGTTGGGCCAGTAACCCGAAAGGTCACTTGTTGAAATCCCAAAGCCCCTTAGGTCAAAAATCTGTTGATGTGCCCTTGAGCAAGCCACTTAACCATAATGCCTCTATAATAGCTGATCCCTGGCTCTGACACCATTCTCAGGGGGAATACGATATGCAAAAAAACACATTTCCAATTCGCACTTGTACATGTGTGAAATAGGACAAATGTAAGCATCTAATTATTATATGAAAATTAGCTGTGTTAACTATATCTGATAACATTCATCAAGTTTTCTGATTTATATTTTATTTGTACTGTATATAAATCCCTGTCCAATAAACTTCATGTAATAAATTATATAACACTTTTTAATTTTTTCTTGAACATATACAGGACCCAGGCGACAGAGGTCCCCCAGAGAGGAGCAGCCCCCCTTCCCCCTCCAGTACCCCCTCGGAGGAGAACCACCAGGGCTGCTCTGCTGACTAATGCTCAGAAGAGGTTCTCCTGCGACCTGACAGTACCCGCTATCAGACTGAACCGCTTTAATACAGCCAGAGAAAGTCATGTGAGTATCACTGGTTTGGCCCTCGCAAAATAGGTTTCTAACCTCAAGAGGGTCTTTAAAATAAAAGTCAAAGATAAAACTAGCGTACTGCGGGATGGGGATTTCATTCACTGGAAACAAAGAGATCTCTGTGGAGATGAAGGAAACATGTTAAAGGTCCAATGCAGCCATTTTTATCTCAATATCAAATCATTTCTGGATAACAATTAAATACCTTACTGTCATTGTTTTCAATAAAAATTGTAAAAAAAAAAAAGGAAACCAAAATTAGTTTCTTAGCAAAAAGAGCAATTTCTCAAGCAATAATTTTGCTAGGACTGTCTGGGAGTGGTCTGAGTAGGAAGGGGAAAATTGAAAACTTTCTTTCTTATTGGTCTATTAAAACTCCATCCAACCAAACAGGCTGAAATGTCAGGCATTATTTTCACACAGCTTCTACACTAAAAGAGCACAATTCACAATTTCTCAGTATTATTCCAAACTCATTGTTTATAAATATATATAAAACACGGGAAAATCTAATTTTTTGACTGCACTGCACCTTTAACAATAAGTGTTATTTTAGTCAATGCGGCTTTATTTTGTCTTTGTCGTGGGTTCGATTCCTGCTGGGGTCACATACTAAAAATGTATGCCCTCACTGTACTGTAAGTCGCTTTGAATAAAAGCTTCTACTAAGTTGGATATACAGTATTATATATTTTTAGCTGGATACCTGGAACATCAAACTGATAGACACTCCACAAGGAAGCACCAAACAGCTGGCTTCTCTCTGCATGTTGACGTCCAAGTAAGAAAAGTCATGTCCCTTTTTAAGATGTTTGAATTTCAAGTCCAATGAATCATTTTAACATTCAAGATAAGACAAACCGTGGAACGTCTTTGCGTTGCCACTCTTCAAGTTTCTTCTTGAGACACCAAGAAATGATCCATAGCGGTGCACTTTCATTAAAATAAAAAACCGTTCTAAAGGCCTCTCCGTCTCTCTCTCTCTGTCAGACTGGTGTCTAGGTACCCCCACACTGACCAGGTGTCTAACTCAGGGGTGGTGTGGGGGCGTGTGTCACCTATCCACCCCTCCTTACTGCAGGAGGCTGAGATCACCGTCAATGTGTCCACTCCCTGGGTCCTTCACCAATTACCCATTCCCACCATGTGTAAGTAAGACACACAGCTCACGCATATGTATAACGCTGTAACGTGTGCGAGCTAAGCTACAATTATATTTCCACATATTATGGCAACTTAATTTCTGTTCACGTTTAAATGTATCGGCAATCAAATTGTATAAAAGAATATGTGAGATGTAATGGTTTATCCCAGACGTATTGCTGTATTTTTCATTGTGTGTTACGTTAAAGTGTCTTTAGAAAAAGGAGATAGGTTTAAAAATCCATATGGATTTTTTGGGACTGTGTCTAGAGTTGACCCCTTGTTGACCTTGACCCCTTGTTGACCTTGACCCCTTGTTGACCTTGACCACCTGTTGACCTTGACCACCTGTTGACCTTGACCACCTTGTTGACCTTGACCCCTTGTTGACCTTGACCACCTTGTTGACATTGACCACCTTGTTGACCTTGACCACCTTGTTGACCTTGACCACCTTGTTGACCTTGACCACCTTGTTGACCTTAACCACCTTGTTGACCTTGACCACCTTGTTGACCTTGACCACCTTGTTGACCTTAACCACCTTGTTGACCTTGACCACCTTGTTGACCTTGACCACCTTGTTGACCTTAACCACCTTGTTGACCTTGACCACCTGTTGACCTTGACCACCTTGTTGACCTTGACCACCTTGTTGACCTTGACCCCCTGTTGACCTTGACCACCTGTTGACCTTGACCACCTTGTTGACCTTGACCCCCTGTTGACCTTGACCCCCTGTTGACCTTGACCACCTTGTTGACCTTGACCACCTTGTTCTCTCTCCTCCAGTGAACAAGACAGTCCAGACCCTGATAGATGAGATCTTGCTGCTCCTGGAACAGACTAACCCAAGAGACAGTGGATACTACCTCCTGAAGCTGTGTGACTCTGAGGAGTACCTCAGGAAGTAAGTATACCGCTCCGCAAACCTAACTCCAACCCAAGCACCGTTCCCTAGCCCTCCCTGCATTCATTCCCCTTTAAGGCTGCTTATACCGTTGCTCTATCCACACGTCTGTAGACATTTGTCGCAGTGACATCGTGAGCATTCTATTGTCGTCCGGCATCAAACATGTCGTCGTCGTCATGACAAAAGTCTAAACACAGAAACGACAGGCTGCATTAACAGCCTGCTGGTCCAAAATAGCATAACTGGTGTATTTTAACAGCAATGAAACCCATCCGTTTAAACATGAATTTAGTAGGTGTCAATCTAGCAACAACTAAAATAAACTTTCTAGACAATGTTTTGGTTCATTTCAAGCTTGTTAGCTAGCTACCTAGCTAGCTGGCTAGCCAGTTCAAATAATGACCATGTCATAGCTGATAATGTCTTAACTTTAGCAAATTTGTATTTATTATTACAGGAAAATAAACTCACAACAAGATAATTATTTACAAATGAATGTCGAGCTAACAGAAAATATCTTATGTTTGTGAGTGTGACGAAATAAAAGCAGTAGAATCGTATAACTTTTTTTTGTCTCGTTGCGGTTTCAGAGACAGATCTGTCCCGTCTATAGACATTCCACCGGAGTATAAAAATGTAAATGTGGTTTTGAGCAGCGACATTTGTCTCGATATTTTTGTATTTTTTTTACCTTTTATTTAACTAGGGCAAGTCAGTTAAGAACAAATTCTTATTTTCAATGACTGCCTAGGAACAGTGGGTTAACTGCCTTGTTCAGGGGCAGAACGACAGATTTTTACCTTGTCAGCTCGGGGATTCGATCTTGCGGTTACTAGTCCAACGCTCTAACCGCTACCCTGCTGCCCTGTATTGTCGTTTATAAACCAGCCTTCACCCTCTCTAGTCCTCAGGAAACTCTACCCTCCTAGCCTTGACCTAATTCCAAGTGTGAGGACAAGCCCTCTTTGTTTTGTATCTCTCCCTGCACAATAACACTTCAGCTGATAGTCTTCCTGTCTGCTGTTACTTCCTGTGTAATATTCTTCATGTCTGCTGTTACTTCCTGTGTAATATTCTTCATGTCTGCTGTTACTTCCTGTGTAATATTCTTCATGTCTGCTCTTCTTGTGTGATATTCTTCATGTCTGCTGTTACTTCCTGTGTGATATTCTTCATGTCTGCTGTTACTTCCTGTGTAATATTCTTCATGTCTGCTCTTCCTGTGTAATATTCTTCATGTCTGCTGTTACTTCCTGTGTAATATTCTTCATGTCTGCTGTTACTTCCTGTGTAATATTCTTCATGTCTGCTGTTACTTCCTGTGTGATATTCTTCATGTCTGCTGTTACTTCCTGTGTAATATTCTTCATGTCTGCTCTTCCTGTGTGATATTTGTCATGTCTGCTGTTACTTCCTGTGTAATATTCTTCATGTCTGCTCTTCCTGTGTGATATTCTTCATGTCTGCTGTTACTTCCTGTGTGATATTCTTCATGTCTGCTGTTACTTCCTGTGTAATATTCTTCATGTCTGCTGTTACTTCCTGTGTAATATTCTTCATGTCTGCTCTTCCTGTGTGATATTCTTCATGTCTGCTGTTACTTCCTGTGTGATATTCTTCATGTCTGCTGTTACTTCCTGTGTGATATTCTTCATGTCTGCTGTTACTTCCTGTGTAATATTCTTCATGTCTGCTGTTACTTCCTGTGTAATATTCTTCATGTCTGCTCTTCCTGTGTGATATTCTTCATGTCTGCTCTTCCTGTGTAATATTCTTCATGTCTGCTCTTCCTGTGTGATATTCTTCATGTCTGCTGTTACTTCCTGTGTAATATTCTTCATGTCTGCTCTTCCTGTGTGATATTCTTCATGTCTGCTGTTACTTCCTGTGTGATATTCTTCATGTCTGCTGTTACTTCCTGTGTGATATTCTTCATGTCTGCTGTTACTTCCTGTGTGATATTCTTCATGTCTGCTGTTACTTCCTGTGTGATATTCTTCATGTCTGCTGTTACTTCCTGTGTGATATTCTTCATGTCTGCTGTTACTTCCTGTGTGATATTCTTCATGTCTGCTCTTCCTGTGTGATATTCTTCATGTCTGCTCTTCCTGTGTGATATTTGTCATGTCTGCTGTTACTTCCTGTGTAATATTCTTCATGTCTGCTCTTCCTGTGTGATATTCTTCATGTCTGCTGTTACTTCCTGTGTGATATTCTTCGTGTCTGCTGTTACTTCCTGTGTGATATTCTTCGTGTCTGCTGTTACTGTGTCTTCCTGTACGTTTCCTGTTCTTAATGCCTTTACTTTGTTGTATTCCTCAGTGAGGAGGAGCTGGGTATGCACGGGAGCATCCAGGACTATCATAAGTGTTCCCTGGAAGTCCCTCTCAGATTACTACAGGTTAACACACTACAGAACCTGTTGGCAAGGGACGTAAGTAGTTAATAATACCAATACCAACAACAATAATACACCCCACGTCATCAGAAGAGATTTTATCTAGTACAATTACATTACATTTTAGTAGGGTGTATGTGATCATGCCATTGCAAGTGTGTGCACAGGCACCAACTAAGACATACAGGACTAAAGGTTTCACACGGCTTTCTTTTGAGTGTTGCTTTCCCACCCAAACGGTCAGTCAGTAGAACATTAACCAAGGAGAGACAGGTTTCAGTGCTCTGTCTTCAAACTGCTCATGTTGCAATGGTCTCCTTCTAACTACCGTCTCCTGGCTGGCTCCTAGCCAGGCCGCTTCCCTCCAGGGGCGTGCTGGTGTGTGTGAGAGAAACAGAGAGAGTGAGAGAGTGAGAGAGTGAGTGAGTGAGTGAGTGAGTGAGTGAGTGAGTGAGTGAGTGAGTGAGTGCTGGTGTGTGTGTGTGAGAGAGAGCCCGAGAGAGACAGAGAGAGAGAGAGAGAGTGTGAATGAGTGAGTGAGAGAGAGAGACAGAGAAAGAGAGATACAGACAGAGAGAGAGAGAGAGCGAGAGAGAGGGAATTAGTGAGTGAGGGCTGATGTTTGAGAGAGAGACAGAGATATAGAGAGAGTGAGACAGAGAGAGGGAATGAGTGGGTGAGGGCTGGTGTTGCTGTGAAAACCTCCACCCTGATTCCTAGACTTTGCTCTGTTTACCTCCGCGTCACGCCTGGCATTTAGAAGCTATAAGCAAATGGAACGTGCATACTTTAAAGGTGCAATCTGCAATAGTTTCTTCTGTTCAATGTTTAAAAAATGTGGTGGGGCTTACAAATTACAGATTGTGGCTTTACAGGTGTCGTTTGAGGCAGACTCATAAAAACTTGGCCTGCCTAAACACAATTAACTTTGTGGATATGATTTATTGATCTGATTTTAATACCTGGTGTATTTATTTGAGATGTTTGTGTATTCCTAGTTGCTATGCAGTAAATAGACTGTGTATTGTGTTCCTTCTGTAAGGTTGAGGATGACAGAGCTCCATGTCACCTGTACCGGCTCCTTGGCTCTGCTTGTGTCTTCAACACATCAAGGTACAATGCAGACTTGACGTCTGCTCTATATCATTATGCTGTTGTCTCTTAGGGTACGAGTGACTGGCTCAGACCAAAAGATTATTGATGATCTAAAACACTATAGAGAGTCTTATTTATGCAATGCTTTTCTCCCCCAACAAAAAGGCACCACCTTTCACGGCGTTATGAGGAGGGCTAAAGCCACTGAAACGTGTCAGAGTTTTTAAACTTTCTTTCCATCCAACATGCCATACAAATAAAGGCATTTTAATTCATTATATGAAGAGTGCCTTGGTCGTCCTTTCTTTTTGATACGCTGTGTTTATTGTTTCTCTCTCTCTCTCTCTCTCTCAATCTGTCTCTCTCTCTCTCTCTCTCTCTCTCTCTCTCTCTCTCTCTCTCCCAATCTGTCTCTCTCTCTCTCTCTCCCAATCTGTGTCTCTCTTACTCTCACTCTCTCTCTTTCTGTCTCTCTCTCTCTCTTTCTGTCTCTCTCTCTCTCTCTCGCTCTCTCTCTCTCTTTCTGTCTCTCTCTCTCTCTCTTTCTGTCTCTCTCTCTCTCTTTCTGTCTCTCTCCCTCTCTCTCTCTCCCTCTCACTCTCTCCCTCTCTCTTTTTCTCCCTCTGTCAGGATAAGCCTCCAGGAGAAGCTGAGTTGCTATAACAAGGAGGTTAACAAACTGATGAGGAGCAAGGTTAGTGGTTGGTTACAATATATCCTGGGTTCAAATATTATTGGTTCTCCTTGAGCCTTGACTCCAGTCATTCTAGGGTTTTGGAAAGTGACTTGTGGATTGTTGGTGCAAACTTCAAACCCCGCCCATCCGGCACTTCAGGGCTGGCTGAATCAAAGCTAGCTCCAGCTTCAGTTAGCTTCACATTCCAGCTCAGGCTTCTCTAACACGAACCAGCTTCAGTTAGCTTCACATTCCAGCTCAGGCTTCTCTAACACGAACTAGCTTCAGTTAGCTTCACATTCCAGCTCAGGCTTCTCTAACACTAACCAGCTTCAGTTAGCTTCACATTCCAGCTCCGGCTTCTCTAACACTAACCAGCTTCAGTTAGCTTCACATTCCAGCTCAGGCTTCTCTAACACTAACCAGCTTCAGTTAGCTTCACATTCCAGCTCAGGCTTCTCTAACACGAACCAGCTTCAGTTAGCTTCACATTCCAGCTCAGGCTTCTCTAACACGAACCAGCTTCAGTTAGCTTCACATTCCAGCTCAAGCTTCTCTAACACTAACCAGCTTCAGTTAGCTTCACATTCCAGCTCAGGCTTCTCTAACACTAACCAGCTTCAGTTAGCTTCACATTCCAGCTCAGGCTTCTCTAACACTAACCAGCTTCAGTTAGCTTCACATTCCAGCTCAGGCTTCTCTAACACTAACCAGCTTCAGTTAGCTTCACATTCCAGCTCAGGCTTCTCTAACACTAACCAGCTTCAGTTAGCTTCACATTCCAGCTCAGGCTTCTCTAACACTAACCAGCTTCAGTTAGCTTCACATTCCAGCTCAGGCTTCTCTAACACTAACCAGCTTCAGTTAGCTTCACATTCCAGCTCAGGCTTCTCTAACACTAACCAGCTTCAGTTAGCTTCACATTCCAGCTCAGGCTTCTCTAACACTAACCAGCTTCAGTTAGCTTCACATTCCAGCTCAGGCTTCTCTAACACTAACCAGCTTCAGTTAGCTTCACATTCCAGCTCAGGCTTCTCTAACACTAACCAGCTTCAGTTAGCTTCACATTCCAGCTCAGGCTTCTCTAACACTAACCAGCTTCAGTTAGCTTCACATTCCAGCTCAGGCTTCTCTAACACTAACCAGCTTCAGTTAGCTTCACATTCCAGCTCAGGCTTCTCTAACACTAACCAGCTTCAGTTAGCTTCACATTCCAGCTCAGGCTTCTCTAACACTAACCAGCTTCAGTTAGCTTCACATTCCAGCTCAGGCTTCTCTAACACTAACCAGCTTCAGTTAGCTTCACATTCCAGCTCAGGCTTCTCTAACACTAACCAGCTTCAGTTAGCTTCACATTCCAGCTCAGGCTTCTCTAACACTAACCAGCTTCAGTTAGCTTCACATTCCAGCTCAGGCTTCTCTAACACTAACCAGCTTCAGTTAGCTTCACATTCCAGCTCAGGCTTCTCGAACACTAACCAGCTTCAGTTAGCTTCACATTCCAGCTCAGGCTTCTCGAACACTAACCAGCTTCAGTTAGCTTCACATTCCAGCTCAGGCTTCTCGAACACTAACCAGCTTCAGTTAGCTTCACATTCCAGCTCAGGCTTCTCGAACACTAACCAGCTTCAGTTAGCTTCACATTCCAGCTCAGGCTTCTCGAACACTAACCAGCTTCAGTTAGCTTCACATTCCAGCTCAGGCTTCTCGAACACTAACCAGCTTCAGTTAGCTTCACATTCCAGCTCAGGCTTCTCGAACACTAACCAGCTTCAGTTAGCTTCACATTCCAGCTCAGGCTTCTCGAACACTAACCAGCTTCAGTTAGCTTCACATTCCAGCTCAGGCTTCTCGAACACTAACCAGCTTCAGTTAGCTTCACATTCCAGCTCAGGCTTCTCGAACACGAACCAGCTTCAGTTAGCTTCACATTCCAGCTCAGGCTTCTCGAACACTAACCAGCTTCAGTTAGCTTCACATTCCAGCTCAGGCTTCTCGAACACGAACCAGCTTCAGTTAGCTTCACATTCCAGCTCAGGCTTCTCTAACACGAACCAGCTTCAGTTAGCTTCACATTCCAGCTCAGGCTTCGTCCGTACCAATACAGTGGATATAGCTCGTTCTCCTGCTGCTACCTCTAGCAGGCTTGTTAACTGAGTGTGCATGTCACACATGGCTAGTCGGACGCCAAACTATTTGTTGAGACAATGCTGAAACATCAAATCCAATTTATTTATAAAGCCCTTCTTACATCAGCTGATATCTCAAAGTGCTGTACAGAAACCCAGCCTCAAACCCCAAACAGCAAGCAATACAGGTGTAGAAGCACGGTGGCTAGGAAAAACTCCCTAGAAAGGCCATAACCTAGGAAGAAACCTAGAGAGGAACCAGGCTATGAGGGGTGGCCAGTCCTCTTCTGGCTGTGCCGGGTGGACATTTTCATTTGTGCCTGAAATCAAAATGACGGAAAAGTTATCTTAAATTCATCAGGCTATGGTGTTAAATAGGCTTGTTAAAGTAGCGTTTTTATTTTATTAACTTTTCGTTAATGCCGTCTTTGGTGTGCTTTGGTGACCTTATCAATGCACAAGCGCCTTTTTCCCAATTCCTATTGATAAAATAAAATACGTTTTACTGAACATTGTCACGTTCTGACTATAGTTCTTTTGTGTTTTCTTTGTTTTAGTGTTGGTCAGGACGTGAGCTGAGTGGGCATTCTATGTTGTGTGTCTAGTTTTCCTGTTTCTATGTTTGGCCTGATATGGTTCTCAATCAGAGGCAGGTGTTAGTCATTGTCTCTGATTGGGAAACATATTTAGGTAGCCTGTTTTGTGTTGGGGTTTTGTGGGTGGTTGTCTGCTGTCTTTGTGTCTATTCACCAGATAGGACTGTTTCGGTTTTTTCACATTTATTGTTTTGTAGTTTGTAGTGTTCATGTTTTTGTCATTATTAAAACATGATAAACACTAACCACGCTGCACTTTGGTCCGATCCCTGCTAGAGGAGGAAATCTGCCGTTACATACATGAAGTTTGAAATACATTTTGTCATTACTAAATGTGTAATGTGATAGTTATTTTAACATTATTCTTCTTTATTTTTACACACAAAAAAAAACATTTGATTAATAAAATATTAAATCAGTCGTCTTCATTAAAGCTGCAATATGAAATGTGAGCTATAGATCTGTCATTTACATTGAAATCAAGTCTAAGAAGCGGTAGGTCTATTCTATGTGTGCTATTTCTATGCTTCCTGTTCTTACGTTTCTTTTTTTTGCGTCTTTTACTTTCGGTTTTCTACACCAGCTTCAAAACAAACTGAAAATACAATATTTTTGGTTATGGAAAAAAATATTTCACAGCGGTTTAGATGGTACAATGATTCTCTATACTATACTTGCTTGTTTTGTCACATAAACTGAAATTAGGCAAACTATTAGAATTTTAGGAACCAGGAAATGGCGGAGCGATTTCTGCATTGTGCAGCTTTAAATGAAGGGGATGATGATACAATCTTTGCGAGAGGGAGGTAATCTGATTTGATTGGTCCTCAACTCCCGGCTCGGACACTTCGTTCAGGATAAATGCAGTTAGCCCAGAGTTAGCCTGCCCGCCCGGTAGCAGGTTCGTTCTGAAGGATGCGTTGCCATAGAATTTTACCTGGCTTAAAGGTGAGCCACTTTCGTGGTACCGGTTATCCCCGAGTTGAACTCAACAGTTGACTAAAATTACCTCCCTAACTCCTCAAAGCACATAGTAGTTCAGCACTCTGGTCTAGTTACATCAATACACATATCGGCTAACTGTGCAATCAAGTATCCCAGTACAGCCCTATAGTAAATGCATAAGTTACAGCTTTAAATGTCCTCAACTTTGCTTTTGGCATCACAGTGGCATACACATAATACACACGTTTCTAATGTATGTCTATTATATTCTATTTTCTGTCTCCAAAGTGTGGAAGCAATCTTAACCTACTAGTGGATGAGGTCCGTACCATCATCAACCTGCTCTGTGGGATCTCTACTGGAGAGCTGGAAGAGGCTATCGGCAAGCTACGGAGGATTAAACCTGTAGCACTGGTACAAAATCTGGATTTAATGTATAGCACTAAATACAGTAATATAAATACTGTTGATTCCTAAAGCACTGGTAGTAAATCTGGATGTAATGTATAGCACTAAATACAGTAATATAAATACTGTTGATTCCTAAAGCACTGGTAGTAAATCTGGATGTAATGTATAGCGCTAAATACAGTAATATAAATACTGTTGATTCCTAAAGCACGTTGTTAAAATTATACCACGTTCACAGAAAAATATGAAGTGGGAAAAAATTCTTTACTCTGACGGTTTCATTGTGAAAAATGCAAAATCATGTTTCCTTGTTTGTTCTTCTCCTCCAGGACCATTTGGAAATGTACGAGTGTGAGACCTGTAAGTCCCGTTATTAAGGAAGTCTATGAGATACACGCTATGAGCTCAAACCAAGCATGCTGTTAAACAAAGGTTTCAGGTTAGCCTACATCTGAGAACATGCAGTGTGAAAATCCCCTATTGTTTGCTGAGTGCTTGGCTGAAAACACCTGAATGGTTTCATGTGTACACTATTGTAGTTTATTTAACACACCAGATTTTCCTATGTGACTGGTTTTGGATTAAACCTCTGTTCTTGTGTGTCTGTTCTATAACTGTAGTATGTTGTTCTATAACTGCAGTATGTTCTATATCTGTAGTCTGTTCTATGACTGTAGTCTGTTGTTCTATAACTGTAGTCTGTTGTTCTATAACTGTAGTCTGTTGTTCTATATCTGTAGTCTGTTGTTCTATATCTGTAGTCTGTTGTTCTATACCTGTAGTCTGTTGTTCTATACCTGCAGTCTGTTCTATGACTGTAGTATGGTGTTCTATAACTGTAGTCTGGTGTTCTATAACTGCAGTATGTTCTATGACTGTAGTATGGTGTTCTATAACTGTAGTCTGGTGTTCTATAACTGTAGTCTGGTGTTCTATACCTGTAGTCTGTTGTTCTATACCTGTAGTCTGTTGTTCTATACCTGTAGTCTGTTGTTCTATACCTGTAGTCTGTTGTTCTATAACTGTAGTCTGTTGTTCTATACCTGTAGTCTGTTGTTCTATAACTGTAGTCTGGTGTTCTATAACTGTAGTCTGGTGTTCTATAACTGTGGTCTGTTGTTCTATATCTGTAGTCTGTTGTTCTATGACTGTAGTCTGTTGTTCTATATCTGTAGTCTGTTGTTCTATAACTGCAGTATGTTCTATATCTGTAGTATGTTCTATATCTGTAGTCTGTTCTATGACTGTAGTATGTTGTTCTATATCTGTAGTCTGTTGTTCTATATCTGTAGTCTGTTGTTCTATAACTGTAGTCTGTTGTTCTATAACTGCAGTCTGTTCTATGACTGTAGTATGTTGTTCTATAACTGCAGTCTGTTCTATGACTGTAGTCTGTTGTTCTATATCTGTAGTCTGTTGTTCTATAACTGTAGTCTGTTGTTCTATACCTGTAGTCTGTTGTTCTATACCTGTAGTCTGTTGTTCTATAACTGCAGTCTGTTCTATGACTGTAGTATGGTGTTCTATAACTGTAGTCTGGTGTTCTATGACTGTAGTCTGGTGTTCTATAACTGTAGTCTGGTGTTCTATAACTGTAGTCTGGTGTTCTATAACTGTAGTCTGGTGTTCTATAACTGTAGTCTGTTGTTCTATGACTGTAGTCTGTTGTTCTATGACTGTAGTCTGGTGTTCTATAACTGTAGTCTGGTGTTCTATGACTGTAGTCTGGTGTTCTATAACTGTAGTCTGGTGTTCTATGACTGTAGTCTGTTGTTCTATGACTGTAGTCTGTTGTTCTATGACTGTAGTCTGTTGTTCTATGACTGTAGTCTGTTGTTCTATAACTGTAGTCGGTTCTATGACTGTAGTCTGTTGTTCTATGACTGTAGTCTGTTGTTCTATGACTGTAGTCTGTTGTTCTATAACTGTAGTCTGTTGTTCTATAACTGTAGTCTGTTGTTCTATACCTGTAGTCTGTTGTTCTATACCTGTAGTCTGTTCTATAACTGCAGTCTGTTCTATGACTGTAGTATGGTGTTCTATAACTGTAGTCTGGTGTTCTATAACTGTAGTCTGGTGTTCTATAACTGTAGTCTGGTGTTCTATAACTGTAGTCTGGTGTTCTATAACTGTAGTCTGGTGTTCTATGACTGTGGTCTGTTGTTCTATGACTGTAGGCTGGTGTTCTATAACTGTAGTCTGGTGTTCTATAACTATAGGCTGTTGTTCTATGACTGTAGTCTGTTGTTCTATGACTGTAGTCTGTTCTATGACTGTAGGCTGTTGTTCTATAACTGTAGTCGGTTGTTCTATGATTGTAGTCTGCTGTTCTATGACTGTAGTCTGTTGTTCTATGACTGTAGTCTGTTGTTCTATGACTGTAGTCTGTTGTTCTATAACTGTAGTCTGTTGTTCTATAACTGTAGTCTGTTGTTCTATGACTGTAGTCTGTTGTTCTATGACTGTAGTTGGTTGTTCTATGACTAGTTTGTTGTTCTATACCTGTAGTCTGTTGTTCTATAACTGTAGTCTGTTGTTCTATAACTGTAGTCTGTTGTTCTATAACTGTAGTCTGTTGTTCTATGACTGTAGTTGGTTGTTCTATGACTGTAGTTGGTTGTTCTATACATGTAGTCTGTTGTTCTATAACTGTAGTCTGTTGTTCTATAACTGTAGTCTGTTGTTCTATGACTGTAGCCTGTTGTTCTATAACTGTAGCCTGTTGTTCTATAACTGTAGTCTGTTGTTCTATACCTGCAGTATGTTGTTCTATACCTGTAGTCTGTTGTTCTATAACTGTAGTCTGTTGTTCTATAACTGTAGTCTGTTGTTCTATAACTGTTGTCTGTTGTTCTATAACTGTAGTCTGTTGTTCTATGACTGTAGTTGGTTGTTCTATACATGTAGTCTGTTGTTCTATGACTGTAGTCTGTTGTTCTATACCTGTAGTCTGTTGTTCTATACCTGTAGTCTGTTGTTCTATACCTGTAGTCTGTTCTATACCTGTAGTCTGTTGTTCTATACCTGTAGTCTGTTGTTCTATACCTGTAGTCTGTTGTTCTATACCTGTAGTCTGTTGTTCTATACCTGTAGTTGGTTGTTCTATAACTGTAGTCTGGTGTTCTATAACTGTAGTCTGGTGTTCTATAACTGTAGTCTGGTGTTCTATAACTGTAGTCTGGTGTTCTATGACTGTGGTCTGTTGTTCTATGACTGTAGGCTGGTGTTCTATAACTGTAGTCTGGTGTTCTATAACTATAGGCTGTTGTTCTATGACTGTAGTCTGTTGTTCTATGACTGTAGTCTGTTCTATGACTGTAGGCTGTTGTTCTATAACTGTAGTCGGTTGTTCTATGATTGTAGTCTGCTGTTCTATGACTGTAGTCTGTTGTTCTATGACTGTAGTCTGTTGTTCTATGACTGTAGTCTGTTGTTCTATAACTGTAGTCTGTTGTTCTATAACTGTAGTCTGTTGTTCTATGACTGTAGTCTGTTGTTCTATGACTGTAGTTGGTTGTTCTATAACTAGTTTGTTGTTCTATACCTGTAGTCTGTTGTTCTATAACTGTAGTCTGTTGTTCTATAACTGTTGTCTGTTGTTCTATAACTGTAGTCTGTTGTTCTATGACTGTAGTTGGTTGTTCTATACATGTAGTCTGTTGTTCTATAACTGTAGTCTGTTGTTCTATAACTGTAGTCTGTTGTTCTATGACTGTAGCCTGTTGTTCTATAACTGTAGTCTGTTGTTCTATAACTGTAGTCTGTTGTTCTATACCTGTAGTCTGTTGTTCTATACCTGTAGTCTGTTGTTCTATACCTATAGTCTGTTGTTCTATACCTGTAGTCTGTTGTTCTATACCTGTAGTCTGTTGTTCTATACCTGTAGTCTGTTGTTCTATAACTGTAGTCTGTTGTTCTATACCTGTAGTCTGTTGTTCTATACCTGTAGTATGTTCTATAACTGTAGTCTGTTGTTCTATAACTGTAGTCTGTTGTTCTATAACTGTAGTCTGTTGTTCTATACCTGTAGTCTGTTGTTCTATACCTGTAGTCTGTTGTTCTATAACTGTAGTCTGTTGTTCTATAACTGTAGTCTGTTGTTCTATAACTGTAGTCTGTTGTTCTATACCTGTAGTATGTTCTATAACTGTAGTCTGTTGTTCTATAACTGTAGTCTGTTGTTCTATACCTGTAGTATGTTCTATAACTGTAGTCTGTTGTTCTATAACTGTAGTCTGTTGTTCTATATCTGTAGTATGTTCTATAACTGTAGGATGTTGTTCTATAACTGTAGTCTGTTGTTCTATAGCTGTTGTATGTTCTATAGCTGTAGTATGTTCTATAACTGTAGTATGTTGTTCTATAACTGTCGTCTGTTGTTCTATAGCGATCATGATGCTCCACCAGGCCCTGGGCAAACTGTTGTTCTATAACTGTAATCTGTTGTTCTATAACTGTAGTTTGTTGTTCTATAACTGTAGTCGGTTCTATAACTGTAGTTGGTTCTATAACTGTAGTCTGTTCTATAACTGTAGTTGGTTCTATAACTGTAGTCTGTTCTATAACTGTAGTCTGTTGTTCTATAGCGATCGTGATGCTCCACCAGGCCCTGGGCAAACTGCTGTTCTATAACTGTAGTCTGTTGTTCTATAACTGTAGTCTGTTGTTCTATAACTGTAGTCTGTTGTTCTATAGCTGTAGTCTGTTGTTCTATGACTGTAGTCTGTTGTTCTATGACTGTAGTCTGTTGTTCTATAGCTGTAGTCTGTTGTTCTATAACTGTAGTCTGTTGTTCTATAACTGTAGTCTGTTGTTCTATAACTGTAGTCTGTTGTTCTATAACTGTAGTCTGTTGTTCTATAACTGTAGTCTGTTGTTCTATAACTGTAGTCTGTTGTTCTATAACTGTAGTCTGTTGTTCTATAGCGATCGTGATGCTCCACCAGGCCCTGGGCAAACTGCTGTTCTATAACTGTAGTCTGTTGTTCTATAGCGATCGTGATGCTCCACCAGGCCCTGGGCAAACTGCTGCACGTTTTCTTTGACAACTTCGGCTCAGACTTCAGGGGCCAGGATGTGTACCACAACCCTCCTGTCTGTGACGTAGACCACAGCTCCGACATCCTCCAGCTCAACGTCGCAGCGCTCTACAGGCTACAACCCAACTGGTTAAACAGGTATTACACTCAGGAGACAGGGGGAGAGAGAAACCTCAACATATTGTAACAGAACCAAAACATTGACTGTTTACACAGACCTTTTTACAGCTCTGACGGCGGATTCAACTAAAGTGGTCAAAACAGGCACATATCACAGTCATTGAAAGTGAAATCTTTCTCAAATAGTGTGCTAGTCAGAGTGAAAGAAAAACAAGGACAACAGTTCATTGCTAGTACCTTTTTCTTAGTGCAGGAGGAAGTAATCTTACTGGGTGTTTTGTTCTGTAGGGGTTTTGTCAAACACCACAATACAAACGATGCGTAGAGGAAGTGCAGTGAGGTCTTATGAATTTATTTTGGTCCTCCTCTGTTTGTCGTTATCAGTTTTAATTACTTCTCCATTTCCTGTTCGCTGACGTACGGAGGGAAAGATATCTGTGAGACGGGCGTCTCCGAGAACATCAGCACAGCCTTGTCGCTTGGCAACAAGATTCAGTGTCACCGCATGTAAGGGTATCTTCAACCAGTCGACTCAGTTATTTACGTGTTATTCTGGATCCAACTCCACTTCCACTAAAATCAAGTCTCATTTCCTGCCGGGACTTTTCTTCCAGTTTTAGTCAATTTCACCTTTTTTAAATTATGTTTTTTTTTCTTTTTTCGTTTAGAATATAGAATATAAATGGATTCAGATATACTGTATATATATATGTGTGTGTTTTCAGGATGGTGTTCCCAAAACAGATCAAACAGCTACCCTATGAGTCCATGTTGACTATACGTCTCCAGGGGACGAAACAGGGCAAGTCTCCTGAACTGTTACGCTGGGCCGTCCTGCCTCTATACAGTAACAGGTAGGCTCTGTTCACCACATACAACGCTATATCTATAATATCACTGGTCTATCTATAACACACTGGTCTATCTATAATATCACTGGTCCATCTATAATATCACTGGTCCATCTATAATATCACTGGTCTATCTATAACACACTGGTCTATCTATAATATCACTGGTCTATCTATAACACACTGGTCTATCTATAATATCACTGGTCTATCTATAATATCACTGGTCCATCTATAATATCACTGGTCTATCTATAATATCACTGGTCCATCTATAATATCACTGGTCTATCTATAATATCACTGGTCCATCTATAATATCACTGGTCTATCTATAACACACTGGTCTATCTATAATATCACTGGTCTATCTATAATATCACTGGTCTATCTATAACACACTGGTCTATCTATAATATCACTGGTCTATCTATAACACACTGGTCTATCTATAATATCACTGGTCTATCTATAACACACTGGTCTATCTATAATATCACTGGTCTATCTATAATATCACTGGTCCATCTATAATATCACTGGTCTATCTATAATATCACTGGTCCATCTATAATATCACTGGTCTATCTATAATATCACTGGTCCATCTATAATATCACTGGTCTATCTATAACACACTGGTCTATCTATAATATCACTGGTCTATCTATAATATCACTGGTCTATCTATAATATCACTGGTCTATCTATAACACACTGGTCTATCTATAACACACTGGTCTATCTATAATATCACTGGTCCATCTATAATATCACTGGTCTATCTATAATATCACTGGTCCATCTATAATATCACTGGTCCATCTATAATATCACTGGTCTAGCTATAATAGCACTGGTCTATCTATAACACACTGGTCTATCTATAACACACTGGTCTATCTATAATATATCTATAATATCACTGGTCTATCTATAATATCTCTGGTCTATCTATAATATCACTGGTCTATCTATAATATCACTGGTCTAGCTATAATAGCACTGGTCTATCTATAACACACTGGTCTATCTATAATATCACTGGTCCATCTATAATATCACTGGTCTATCTATAATATCACTGGTCTATCTATAATATCACTGGTCTAGCTATAATAGCACTGGTCTATCTATAACACACTGGTCTATCTATAATATCACTGGTCTAGCTATAATAGCACTGGTCTATCTATAACACACTGGTCTATCTATAATATCACTGGTCTATCTATAATATCTCTGGTCTATCTATAATATCACTGGTCTATCTATAATATCACTGGTCTATCTATAATATCACTGGTCCATCTATAATATCACTGGTCTATCTATAATATCACTGGTCTATCTATAATATCACTGGTCTATCTATAATATCTCTGGTCTATCTATAATATCACTGGTCCATCTATAATATCACTGGTCTATCTATAATATCACTGGTCTATCTATAACACACTGGTCTATCTATAATATCACTGGTCTATCTATAACACACTGGTCTATCTATAACACACTGGTCTATCTATAACACACTGGCGTATCTATAACACACTGGTCTATCTATAATATCACTGGTCTATCTATAATATCACTGGTCTATCTATAATATATCTATAATATCACTGGTCTATCTATAATCTCACTGGTCTATCTATAATATATCTATAATATCACTGGTCTATCTATAATATCACTGGTCTATCTATAATATCACTGGTCTATCTATAATATCTCTGGTCTATCTATAATATCTCTGGTCTATCTATAATATCTCTGGTCTATCTATAATATCTCTGGTCTATCTATAATATCTCTGGTCCATCTATAATATCACTGGTCTATCTATAATATCTCTGGTCTATCTATAATATCTCTGGTCCATCTATAATATCACTGGTCTATCTATAATATCTCTGGTCTATCTATAATATCTCTGGTCTATCTATAATATCACTGGTCTATCTATAATATCTCTGGTCTATCTATAATATCTCTGGTCTATCTATAATATCTCTGGTCTATCTATAATATCACTGGTCTATCTATAACACACTGGTCTATCTATAACACACTGGTCTATCTATAATATCACTGGTCTATCTATAATATCACTGGTCTATCTATAATATCACTGGTCTATCTATAATATATCTATAATATCACTGGTCTATCTATAATATCACTGGTCTATCTATAATCTCACTGGTCTATCTATAATATATCTATAATATCACTGATCTATCTATAATATCACTGGTCTATCTATAATATCACTGGTCTATCGATAATATATCTATAATATCACTGGTCTATCTATAATATCACTGGTCTATCTATAATATCACTGGTCTATCTATAATATATCTATAACACACTGGTCTATCTATAACATCACTGGTCTATCTATAACATCACTGGTCTATCTATAATATCACTGGTCTATCTATAATATCACTGGTCTATCTATAATATCACTGGTCTATCTATAACACACTGGTCCATCTATAATATCACTGGTCTATCTATAATATCACTGCTCTATCTATAATATCACTGGTCTATCTATAACACACTGGTCTATCTATAATAGCACTGCTCTATCTATAATATCACTGGTCTATCTATAACACACTGGTCTATCTATAACACACTGGTCTATCTATAATATCACTGGTCTATCTATAATATCACTGGTCTATCTATAATATCACTGGTCTATCTATAATATCACTGGTCTATCTATAATATCACTGGTCTATCTATAACACACTGGTCTATCTATAACACACTGGTCTATCTATAACACACTGGTCTATCTATAATATCACTGGTCTATCTATAACACACTGGTCTATCTATAACACACTGGTCTATCTATAATATCACTGGTCCATCTATAATATCACTGGTCTATCTATAACACACTGGTCTATCTATAACACACTGGTCTATGTATAACACACTGGTCTATGTATAACACACTGGTCTATGTATAACACACTGGTCTATCTATAACACACTGGTCTATCTATAACACACTGGTCTATCTATAATATCACTGGTCTATCTATAACACACTGGTCTATCTATAATATATCTATAATATCACTGGTCTATCTATAACACACTGGTCTATGTATAACACACTGGTCTATGTATAACACACTGGTCTATCTATAACACACTGGTCTATCTATAACACACTGGTCTATCTATAATATCACTGGTCTATCTATAACACACTGGTCTATCTATAATATATCTATAATATCACTGGTCTATCTATAATATCACTGGTCTATCTATAGACTCGAAAAAGAGAACTCGAAAATAAGTGGTTGAAATTGTAGGGTACTAGCTATAGGTAAGCACCATCTGTATATAGGTTTTATCCTTTATCTATAACACAATACACAGGGTGGTCCTGTGCTGCTCAGTTGGTAAGAGGGTGGTCCTGTGCTGCTCAGTTGGTAAGAGGGTGGTCCTGTGCTGCTCAGTTGATAAAGAGGGTGGTCCTGTGCTGCTCAGTTGGTAAGAGGGTGGTCCTGTGCTGCTCAGTTGGTAAGAGGGTGGTCCTGTGCTGCTCAGTTGGTAAGAGGGTGGTCCTGTGCTGCTCAGTTGGTAAGAGGGTGGTCCTGTGCTGCTCAGTTGGTAAGAGGGTGGTCCTGTGCTGCTCAGTTGGTAAGAGGGTGGTCCTGTGCTGCTCAGTTGATAAGAGGGTGGTCCTGTGCTGCTCAGTTGATAAGAGGGTGGTCCTGTGCTGCTCAGTTGGTAAGAGGGTGGTCCTGTGCTGCTCAGTTGGTAAGAGGGTTGCCCTGGCAATGTGGGTTCAATAACACCATATAGATTTCTCCATCTATAGCACATGTACTCGCATAACATAACGTGTGTGACTATGTGTTTCCACAGGACCCTGGTGAGTGGTACTGTCCTGCTCAGCATGTCTATGCTGGTGGAGCTGTCTGAGCCTCCCTCTCCTGCCCTGTCAGACAGTCACAGCCAGGCTACTGGCGTCATCCTGCAGGTGAGAGCCCTCTTGTGGTGAAAGAACACATTACACCCTCCTATAAGTTTCTGAAGTTTCTTGGTATTTTGAATGCTGCTGTTATTGTAAGAAGTTTGATGAGCAATGAATCTATGACATATGGCAAATAGACTATTTCTCAAATCTATGTGTGATGCTTTCAGAAGAAACATGAACAAGCACCTTTTAAAACAATGTTTTTAACTGAAAACACATCCTCCAACAGTGGCTGGATATCTGTTGTACGGCCTACATATCGTCACTGTTGGCCTGGTCTTTGTGTGTTTCCAGTTGGAGTTCCCGGAGACAGCTGAGTGGAGGTATGAAAGGCCCATCTCCCTACCAGGGTCTGTCCTGATCAGTCCTCCGTGCGATGAGCTACACAAGAAGATATCAGAGGTCTCCCAGAAACACTGCCTCTGCTTGTGAGTGAAACAGGGGAAACTACACTCCCTGTGATTCTGCCCAGAAAGACACACTGTATCTATTGATTCTGTCCCTCCGTTCCCTTCACATTTCATGTTTTGCATATGAACTTACAATTCATTTGGTGATGGTTTTCAATTAAGTTGAGTTGAGTTCATCTTTACTCAACCACTGTAGTCCACTCAGCGATAGGCTCATGTTACCGCACTTCCAAGTCTCGTACTTGTGAAATTGAGGTTCACTCAGAAACAGTTAGAGTCCTGGGATTGTTGAGGTCTCTTATTTGTTTTTCCCAGTTTGTCAGAGAATGAGAGGGCATTACTGTGGAGTAAGAGACACTGCTGTGATGGGAGTACCACCTTCCTGCACCTGCTGCTGGGTGGCGCCCCCCAGTGGGCTCCAGAGAACCTGACTGAGATCTACACCATACTAGAACACTGGACAATATACCACCCTGAGGAAGCACTGTTTCTACTGTCTAACAAGTAACACTCACACACACACACACACACACACACACACACACACACATACACACTCACACTCACACTCACACACTCATACACACTCATACACATATACTCACACTCACACACACACACACACACACACACTCATATACTCACACTCACACACACACACGCACACACACACTCACACTCACACACTCTCTCTCTCACACACACACTCTCTCTCTCTCACACATACACTCACACTCTCTCTCACACACACACACACACTCACGCTCACACACACACAGGCCTACACCATCCTATGCCACTGACCCTTACACAACCCTGAAGAGGTTCTGTTTCTACTGAGCGACAGGTAACACGACAGGTAGTGATGCAAGTCTTTTGTCTCAGTTTCCATGACCAGACGGTGCGTAGAAAAGCTGTGCAGCACTTTGAGCAGACTTCTGATAGAGAACTAGAGGAATATCTACCTCAACTGGTACAGGTAAACGTTATTCATCTCTTATCCAATTACTAAACTGAAAATGTCAACGCAAAGCAACGGACACAAGGTGTGTCACTACAGAAGCATTGTGGATCACGTAACACTGTCTATCTCTTCCTAGGCTCTGAAGAGTGAGTGGGAGTTGAATGGACCTCTGGTGATGCTGCTGTTGGACAGGTCACTGAAGAGTATCAGGATAGCCCAGCAGCTCTACTGGTGACTACAGAATGTCTGGTCTGGTCTGGTCTGTCTGTCTCTGTCTGTCGTCTGTCTGTCTGTCGTCTGTCTGTCTGTCTCTGTCTGTCTGGTCTGTGTCTGTCTGTCTGTTCGGGTCTGGTCTGTCTGGTCTGTCTCTGTCTGTCTGTCTGTCTGTCTCTGTCTGGTCTGTGTCTGTCTGTCTGTTCGGGTCTGGTCTGTCTGGTCTGGTCTGTCTGGTCGGGTCTGGTCTGGTCTGTCTGTTCGGGTCTGATCTGTCTGGTCTGGTCTGTCTGTTCGGGTCTGGTCTGTTCGGGTCTGGTCTGTCTGTCTGTCTGTCTGTCTGTCTGTCTGTCTGTCTATCTGTCTGGTGTGGTCTGTGTGTCTGTCTGTCTCTGTCTGTCTGTCTCTGTCTGTCTGTCTGTCTGGTCTGTCTGTTCGGGTCTGTCTGTCTGTCTCTCTGTCTGTGTCTGTCTGTGTCTGTCTGGTGTGGTCTGTGTGTCTATGTCTGTCTGTCTGTGTGTCTCTGTCTGTCTGTCTGTCTGTCTGTCTGGTGTGGTCTGTCTGTGTGTCTGTCTCTGTCTGTCTGTGTGTCTGTCTGTCTGTCTGGTGTGGTCTGCCTGTGTCTGTATCTGTCTGTCTGTCTGTCTGTCTGTCTGCCTGTCTGCCTGCCTGCCTGCCTGTCTGTCTGTCTGTCTGCGTGTGAACTTGGCGTACCTTGCTTAAAATGAACTTGTGTGTATACGTATTTCCTCCTGTCAGGCTGTTGGTAGATGCCCAGGATGACACCCATTACCAGAGCTGGTTCAGTAAGGTGCAGGCTGCCCTGAAACACTGCTGTGGTAAAGCACTGAGGAAGGAGCTGGAAGACGAAACCCGGCTGGTAACCCTGCTCACGCAGGTGGCTGAGAGCGTCCGCATAGCTGACAAAAACCGCAGGAAGGTCTGTACTGTTTGGTCATCTGTTCACTGTCAACTAGGAAACACTTCATTCAGTTTCTATACCACATGATGGACTAAAGGCTTTTTGGGTATGCCAGTGGTTCTCAGTCCTGGGGACTACAGGGGGTACCTGGCCTATCTACAGGGGGTACCTGGCCTATCTACAGGGGGTACCTGGCCTATCTACAGGGGGTACCTGGCCTATCTACAGGGGGTACCTGGCCTATCTACAGGGGGTACCTGGCCTATCTACAGGGGGTACCTGGCCTATCTACAGGGGGTACCTGGCCTATCTACAGGGGGTACCTGGCCTATCTACAGGGGGTGCCTGGCCTATCTACAGGGGGTGCCTGGCCTATCTACAGGGGGTGCCTGGCCTATCTACAGGGGGTGCCTGGCCTATCTACAGGGGGTGCCTGGCCTATCTACAGGGGGTGCCTGGCCTATCTACAGGGGGTGCCTGGCCTATCTACAGGGGGTGCCTGGCCTATCTACAGGGGGTGCCTGGCCTATCTACAGGGGGTGCCTGGCCTATCTACAGGGGGTGCCTGGCCTATCTACAGGGGGTGCCTGGCCTATCTACAGGGGGTGCCTGGCCTATCTACAGGGGGTGCCTGGCCTATCTACAGGGGGTGCCTGGCCTATCTACAGGGGGTGCCTGGCCTATCTACAGGGGGTGCCTGGCCTATCTACAGGGGGTGCCTGGCCTATCTACAGGGGGTGCCTGGCCTATCTACAGGGGGTGCCTGGCCTATCTACAGGGGGTGCCTGGCCTGTCTACAGGGGGTGCCTGGCCTGTCTACAGGGGGTGCCCGGCCTGTCTACAGGGGGTGCCCGGCCTGTCTACAGGGGGTGCCCGGCCTGTCTACAGGGGGTGCCCGGCCTGTCTACAGGGGGTGCCCGGCCTGTCTACAGGGGGTGCCCGGCCTGTCTACAGGGGGTGCCCGGCCTGTCGACAGGGGGTGCCCGGCCTGTCGACAGGGGGTGCCCGGCCTTCCCTCAGGTAGTACCCGGCCTGTCTACAGGGGGTGCCCGGCCTGTCTACAGGGGGTGCCCGGCCTGTCTACAGGGGGTGCCCGGCCTGTCTACAGGGGGTGCCCGGCCTATCTACATGGGGTACCCGGTCTATCTACATGGGGTACCTGGGAAGCTTCATAGGAACATAGTCCTAATGATCAGTTGCATGCGACAGGGTACTTCAGTGAAGAGCAAAATGTGATTGGTGGTAGCTAGTAACCAGGACCGGTGGAGAACAGCAGGTGTGTGCTCTGTGTAGATGTGGTGTGTGCTCTGTGTAGATGTGGTGTGTGCTCTGTGTAGATGTGGGTATTTATTATAAGTCTTCTATTGTGTTGTGCAGGATGTGTTGAAGAGAGAGAAGTGGAAGATTGAAGGCTTCTTCAAGAACGGGATCAGCTGTCGTCTACCGTTGGACCCTGCTGTCCTCGTGAAGGGAGTTCATTTGGATGTAAAGACAGAGATCTATAAAGTCATGTTCAACATTTTATTAAAGGCAGTGTATACAGCTGTCAAATGTTGAATGGATCAACATTACCCTAAACCCTAAAATCTTAATCCTAGGCCTGTAAATTCTATAACTCCCACGCTGCTCCTCTGGGAATCTCCTTCATCAACACAGATCCTCTGGGCAGGAAAATCTCTGTCATCTGCAAGGTAACTCTCTCTCTCAGAGGCTATTTCAAAATAAAAGTTTGGAATTTTAGACCGTAAAGATATATGGTTCCTTACCCTGACAGTAGTCTATGAGCCAGGAGAAACTGTAAACCAACCTTGCACTGTTGTCCTGATCTCTCCCATAGATTTTTGTTTTAGCAGTGTCTGAAATAGGTTGAAGGTAGATGTGGCTAACTGCTAAGTTTGTATGTGTCCAGACAGGGGATAACCTGCGGCAGGACATGCTGGTGCTGCAGATAGTGCGTGTGATGGACAAGGTGTGGCTGCAGGAGGGACTGGACATGAGGATGATCACTTATAGGTGTCTCTCTACAGGGCGAGACCAGGGTCAGTAGTTTTAGACACATAGTTATACCAGACTACAGTCTGTGGTAACATATACATACTTAATATATCACCATCTACAGTGCATTCGGAAAGTATTCAGACCCCTTGACTTTTTCCACATTTTGGTACGTTACAGCCTTATTCTAAAATGGATTCCATCTGGGGGGTTTTCAATCTACACACATTACCCCACAATGACAAAGTGAAAACAGGTTTTGAGAAATGTTTGCAAATTATTATTATTATTAAACTGAAATATCACATTAACATAAGTATTCAAACCATTTACTCAGTACTTTGTTGAAGCACCTTTGGCAGCGATTACAGCCTCGGGTCTTCTTGGGTATGACGCTACAAGCTTGGCACATCTGTATTTGGGGAGTTTCTCCCATTCTTCTCTGCAGACCCTCTGAAGCTCTGTCAGGTTGGATGGAGAGCGTCGCTGCACAGATATTTTCAGGTCTCTCCAGAGATGTTAGATCGGGTTCAAGTCCGGGCTCTGGCTGGGCCACTCAAGGACATTCAAGGACTTGTCCTGAAGCCACTCCTGCGTTGTCTTGGCTGTGTGCTTAGGGTCGTTGTCCTGTTGGAAGGTGAACCTTCACCCCAGTATGAGATCCTGAGCGCTCTGGAGCGGGTTATCATCAAGGATCTTTCTGTACTTTGCTCCGTTCATCTTTCCCTCAATCCTGACTGGTCTCCCTGCCGCTGAAAAACATCCCCACAGCATGATGATGCCACCACCATGCTTCACCGTCGGGATGGTGCCAGGTTTCCTCCAGATGTGACACTTGGCATTCAGGCCAAATAGTTCAATCTTGGTTTCATCAGACCAGAGAATCTTGTTTCTCATGGTCTGAGAGTCTTTAGGTGCCTTCTGGAAAACTCCAAGCGGGCTGTCATGTGCCGTTTTGTGTGTAGATTGATGAGGAACATTTTTTACTTTTATCAATTTTAGAATAAGTGAAGGGGTCTGAATACTTTCCAAATGCACTGTCTGTGTGCCTCTGTATTCAAATGTGTGTGTGTGTGTGCGTGTGTGCGTGTGTGCGTGTGTGCGTGTGTGTGCGTGTGTGTGTGTGTGTGTGTGTGTGTGTGTGTGTGTGTGTGTGTGTGTGTGTGTGTGTGTGTGTGTGTGTGTGTGTAGGTCTGGTGGAGGTGGTTCCAGAGGCAGTGACCCTGGGTCAGATCCAGCAGGAGTGGGGTCTGGGTGGGGCGCTGAGAGAGGACACCCTGGAGAAATGGTTCCACATGTGGAACAAGACTGAGGAGGATTATGAGGAGGTGAACATACATGTATACTGCATGTACTAGTCTAGTGTTTAGGATGTGTATCTTGGGTAGCAGCTTGTGCCAAACCTTTGACCTTGCAGTTGTGGGGTCAGAGACAGTAAATATAAAATAATGTAAATGGTTTAAACTAAGATGCAGTAGATTTCCTCTGGATTTGGCCTCTATACTCCACATTCCTTTGAAAATAAAATAAAATAGTAGATTATTGGACAAAAAAGTAACTTAAGAAGTACAACTTTCTATTGTCCATATTATCTATTTTGAAGGAATACAGAAAAGCCTACTGTATAACCTTAACCTGTATAACCTTATGACCACATGTAACGGATGTGAAATGGCTAGCTAGTTAGCGGTGGTGCGCGCTAATAGCGTTTCGATTGGTTACGTCACCCGCTTTGAGACCTTGAAGTAGTGGTTCCCCTTGCCCTGCAAGGGCCGCGGCTTTTGTGGAGCGATGGGTAACGATGCTTCGTGGGTGACTGTTGTTGATGTGTGCAGAGGGTCCCTGGTTCGCGCCCGGGTCGGGGCGAGGGACGGATTAAAGTTATACTGTTACACACAGACAGAGCTGTGATATAATATTCCTGTATCTCCCTACACAGGCTGTAATGTATTTCCTCCTGTGCTGACTGGTGTTGTTGACGTGGTTGTTGTTGTTGTCGTGATACAGATGTAGGATCTTAATTTGAGCCAGTTCTGCTACAGTAGGAAAATAATCCTGCAGCAACAGGAAATAGGAATTATTATGTGGATTATAATTAATGGACATTTTCTTTGTAGGGGTTGATCATTTTTTTTGTTACGACAAGTAAAGTCTGACATTTTTAACCTCGACGGAATCGGTGTCCCTATATCGCGACGGTTGAGCTAACGTGCGCTAATGTGATTAGCATGACGTTGTAAGTAACAGCAAACTTTCCAGGATATAGGCATGTCTTATGTGGGCAGAAAGCTTACATTCTTGTTAGTCTAACTTTACTGTCCAATTTACAGTAGCTATTACAGTGAAAAAATACCGTGCTATTGTTTGAGGAGAGTGCACAACAACAAAAAACTTTTATCATGGCAACTGGATTGATACATTCACCTCTGAAGGTAAATAATGTACTTACATTCAGTAATCTTGCTCTGCTTTGTCATCCTGAGGGTCCCAGAGATAAAATGTAGCATAGTTTTGTTTGATAAAATCTATTTTTAGAAGCCTTTTTTAAATCTTGAATACACTACAAGGTTGCATTTCCTGCGGTGCAGGAAAGTTCTCATCAACAAAAGAGTGATCAAATTAAGATCCTACATCTGTAGACTATTCTCCTGTATCTCCCCATTCAGGCTGTGATGAATTTCCTCCACTCCTGTGCTGGCTGGTGTGTAGCGACCTTCATCCTGGGTATCTGTGACCGCCACAACGACAACATCATGTTGAAACACAGCGGTCACATGTTCCACATCGACTTCGGCAAGATTATGGGCAATGCACAGAAGTTCGCCAGCATCAAAAGGCAAGTCCCAGAAGACACTATAACCATGACTGAAGTCCCCACCGCTGAATGCCAAATCAACCCCTGTAGATCTGAAAGGATATGTAATAAGCAGTACATAATGTCCTACCAGCTTCACCTTGCCTTCTGATAGGCTGGCTGGAATTTCCCCATATTTCTTACACCTATCCAATCCCTTTGGATCTACTGGTGTGCATATGGAGGAGGGACTAGGACTTTAGATTTTTACAGGAGTACTTAAATAAAGGAGCTCCATTCTATTTACTCCCCCGTGTTAGGAGCTCCATTCTATTTACTCCCCCGTGTTAGGAGCTCCATTCTATTTACTCCCCCGTGTTAGGAGCTCCATTCTATTTACTCCCCCGTGTTAGGAGCTCCATTCTATTTACTCCCCCGTGTTAGGAGCTCCATTCTATTTACTCCCCCGTGTTAGGAGCTCCATTCTATTTACTCCCCCGTGTTAGGAGCTCCATTCTATTTACTCCCCCGTGTTAGGAGCTCCATTCTATTTACTCCCCCGTGTTAGGAGCTCCATTCTATTTACTCCCCCGTGTTAGGAGCTCCATTCTATTTACTCCCCCGTGTTAGGAGCTCCATTCTATTTACTCCCCCGTGTTAGGAGCTCCGTTCTATTTACTCCCCCGTGTTAGGAGCTCCGTTCTATTTACTCCCCTGTGTTAGGAGCTACATTCTATTTACTCCCCTGTGTAAGGAGCTCCATTCTATTTACTCCCCTGTGTTAGGAGCTCCATTATATTTACTCCCCTGCATAAGTTACCAACTGTTAGTGCTGAACGATTAGTGCTTTTTGAGGTCGGTTCGGTTTTCGGTTCGATTATTAAAAAATAAAAAAAATCATGGTTTTTCGATTTAGATTATATTTTTTGAACATGAAATAATGACATTACAATGATTGTAGAGCTTTTTAATGATAATCTCTGATCAGACAGTAGCAGCCAGCCAGACCATCTAACGTTATGTCTCTCCATACTGTACTGTCTGTAGTCATCCTATTTGTCTGACAAAATCATTTTACATTTCACGTGAACTATCTCTGTCTCTCTCGTCATTGTGTTGTGTACATTCCTCTCTCATGCGGTCTGTGTGTATCTAACCTAACGTAGCGGGCGTAAAAGTCTATCTGTCCAGAGATCTCTATATAATGATGAGATGCTCATGTCTATGCCCTAACAATGGGAGTCGTTGTCCCAAAGCCGGGAAGGCAGGCAACAAGTTTAGGTCCAATATGACAATAGAAATGCATTGGGATTATTTTGGACAAGATTCTGTCGAGAGTGAAACTTCTCGATTAGCCTCTTCCTCTCTGACGTGTCCGAGACGGGGAAAAATGGTGCAATGGATTATGGTCATCGTAGTTAATTAACATGTTTCTGCGCTGAACTAGGTTGAATATTTGTTTAATGGGAACGACACCTCCCTTCAGCCCAGCGTCCCACATAGGTCTAGAGTTGATTTCTCTCGTGGATGATTTGATTTCTCTCTAGAGAAACGGCACGTTGGGCTCACAAATAAATAAATGTAATTCAAGTAATTTAACCGATGTCAGTCAATTCGTTGTTTAATAACCCCCCCAAAAATTAACTAAATGTTGGTTAATCGCGCAGCACTACCAACTATCTACCATGTGACTGACACCCCTCTTCTCTGTGATGGTAGGGACCGGACTCCATTCGTCTTCACCTCAGAGATGCAGCACTTCATCACCGGCGGGGGTCAGAAACCCCAGAGGTTTCATCGCTTCGTAGAGCTCTGCTGTGAAGCCTACAACACCATCCGACGACGCACCGCCCTGGTGCTCAGCCTACTGCAGCTGGTCAGTATACCTCTTAACACCTTATGAAGCATTATGACAGGCTTATGACCACCCTGGTGCTCAGCCTACTGCAGCTGGTCAGTATACCTCTTAACACCTTATGAAGCATTATGACAGGCTTATGACCACCCTGGTGCTCAGCCTACTGCAGCTGGTCAGTATACCTCTTAACACCTTATGAAGCATTATGACAGGCTTATGACCACCCTGGTGCTCAGCCTACTGCAGCTGGTCAGTATACCTCTTAACACCTTAGTGACACTTTATGAAGCATTATGACAGGCTTATGACCACCCTGGTGCTCAGCCTACTGCAGATAGTCAGTATACCTCTTAACACCTTAGTAACACTTTATGAAGCATTATGACAGGCTTATGACCACCCTGGTGCTCAGCCTACTGCAGCTAGTCAGTATACCTCTTAACACCTTAGTGACACTTTATGAAGCATTATGACAGGCTTATGACCACCCTGGTGCTCAGCCTACTGCAGCTGGTCAGTATGCCTCTTAACACCTTAGTAACACTGTATGAAGCATTATGACAGGCTTATGACCACCCTGGTGCTCAGCCTACTGCAGCTGGTCAGTATACCTCTTAATAACACCTTAGTAACACTGTATGAAGCATTATGACAGGCTTATGACCACCCTGGTGCTCAGCCTACTGCAGCTGGTCAGTATACCTCTTAACACCTTAGTGACACTTTATGAAGCATTATGACAGGCTTATGACCACCCTGGTGCTCAGCCTACTGCAGCTGGTCAGTATACCTCTTAACACCTTAGTAACACTGTATGAAGCATTATGACATGCTTATGACCACCCTGGTGCTCAGCCTACTGCAGCTGGTCAGTCCCTCTAACTACTTACTAACTACAATTCTACTTACGAAAAAAACCTTAGTAAAAGTTTACGAAGCATTATGACATGCTTATGACATTGTCATGAAGGTGTGTTACATTGTAGAATGCTTAAATGTGTGCCTGTGGGTGTAGATGCTGGGTGCAGGCATGCCGGAGCTGAACGACATCCAGGACCTGCTGTATGTTCAGAACAACCTGAAACCTCAGGACTCTGAGATGGAGGCTACGTCCTACTTTACCAAGTAATATGATTCTGACACTCCTCTTCTCGTCTGGAAACATCTTACATACTAAAGACACTCGTACTATTACTAATAAATACACGGACACCTCTTTCCATCTCTCTCTGGGTTCTTTCCTTTTAATGTCCGTGTATGAACCTAAAAACGACAGGTTTTTGCCTGTCCATCCATCCAGCTACTGCTACTCTCTGTTCATCATATATGCATAGACACTTTAACCATATCTACATGTACATACTACCTCAATCAGCCTGACTAACCGGTGTCTGTATGTAGCCTCGCTACTGTTATTGTTCACTGTCTTTTTACTGTTGTTTTATTTCTTTACTTACCTATTGTTCACCTAATTCCTTTTTTTGCACTATTGGTTAGAGCCTGTAAGTAAGCATTTCACTGTAAGGTCTACACCTGTTGTATTCGGCGCACGTGACAAATAAACTTTGATTTGATTTGTACTTCTGTCTTGCAGGAAGATCAAGGAGAGCATGGGCAGTTTCCCGGTCAAGCTCAACTTCCTGATCCACACCATGGTCCAGTCCTCTGGGAAGAAGCTGGCGCCACCCAGCCCTTCTCAGAACACCTCCCCCAACACCAACATCCAGGAAGCTGTCATACAGAAGTACACCGTGAAGGGCAAGGATGTGGTGAGTGTCTCTGTCCCCCCCCCCCCCCCCTAAGCAATGTGGTGGAATTGGTAGCTCCATCTTGTCCTCTGATAGGCCAGGTAAACATTGTTGCCGTATCGTTTAAGGCGTCTGCGTTCTTCCCAGCCAAAATCGTTTCAGAACACTTGGTGTATTTTATATGACGGCATTTTGGTAGACGTTTTAGTTCGTTTTGGACTTTTGGGGCACAGCACATTTTTTGTCAAGGCAAGTCGGTAGCCGAAGTCTCCGCCCCTTCGTCATTGATTGGTCAACATTAGGGATTCTTCAATAAAGTTTTTGTTGTCATTCGACGAGAGACGACTCGACGAGAGACAATGCACATTTTTTCATTGAGAAATATTGCGCCAAACATCTTAGTTAGGTGTAAAATGTCTTGAGTTATCTTAGATTGATTCTGACTATTTTGAGGAAGTGAATACTGGCTACGGCGTCTCAAAATGGACAAATAGGACTATTGCTGACTCCTTTACACCTATCAGATACACAGCATTTCCCTCATTGGGCCTAAGTGCTATGGCCATGTTAAGCTCACTGTCAATTTAAAACTTTATAAACACTTAGGCCTATGTGCTAAACTCTCAATTAGATGATGAAATGGCATAGAGATAGCAAGTTTACACATATTAGTATTGAGAGAAATGCTGACTGAGTGTAAAGACATCTAGCTATCTGTTAAAAAAGACAGACTGGATATACTAGCCAGTCTCTTCCAGAGCCACCCTCTCCACCTCTTCACCCCCTCTCCATCTCTCCCACTCTCTACGTCTCCCTCTCTCCCCCTCTCTACCTCTCCCTCTCCCACTCTCTACGTCTCCCTCTCCCACTCTCTACATCTCCCTCTCCCACTCTCTACCTCTCCCTCTCTCCCCCCCTCTACCTCTCCCCCCCTCTACCTCTCCCCCCCTCTACCTCTCCCCCTCTCTCCCTCTCCCTCTCCCACTCTCTACCTCTCTCTCTCTACCTCTCCCCCTCTCTACCTCTCCCTCTCTCCCACGCTATACCTCTCCCTCTCTCCCAATCCACCCTCTCCCCCTTTCCACCCTCTCCCCCTTTCCACCCTCTCCCCCTTTCCACTCTCCACCATCTCCCCTTCTCCCCCTCTCCACCCTCCCCTACCCTTTCCCCCCTCTCCCACCCTTTCCCCCCTCTCCCACCCTTTCCCCCTCTCCCACCCTCCCCTACCCTCTCCCACCCTCCCCTACCCTCTCCCACCCTCCCCTACCCTCTCCCACTCTCCCCTACCCTCTCCCACTCTCCACCCTCTCCCACCTCTCTACCTCTCCCCCCTCTCTACATCTCCCCCTCTCCACATCTCCCATTCTCCACCTACCTACTCTCCACCTACCTCTCCCCTTCTCCACCCTCTCCACCCCTCTGTTATAAAGACAGACTGGATATACTAGCCAGGCTGTTTCCAGAGCCACCCTCTCCCCCTCTCTGTCCGGTGAGTAGGCAATGGGTTGTCTGTCCGGTGAGTGGGAGATGGGTTTTCGGTCTGGTGGGTAGAAGATCGGTTGTCCGTCTACGTGGAACCCAAAAGGGTTCTTCCTGGAACCCCCCCAAAAATATACCTGGAACCATAAAGGGTGCTAATGTCGGAACACCCCAATAACCTGTTTTCTAAAAGTGTAGTATTTTCATGCAGTGACTCCTAAAATCCTTTTTTTACAATTGTGTAATTTCGAGGGAGATAACGTGATAATGATACGATGTGTGATAAATGTGAGATTTTTACTAAGATACCTACTTCTGTCAATGTCAAAGTGCTCCTGAGCAGTTTAAAGTGTACACTTCATTGTGTCTTCGGGAAGACTTTTGACGATGTGTAATTTCAGACTTATGAGTTGAGGGTGACCATCGAGGACGGCTTTCTGATCAGTGAGAAGACGTTTGGCCAGTTTGGGCTGATACACAAAGAGCTGAAGAAACACTTCATAGAGTCTACGCTCCCACAGTGAGTCTGAGCTACAATACTGTTGAATTACACCATCTACTCACTCCTTGACACACATAGAAGTGTGTCCCATTTTAATGTGAATACATTCAATTCAATTTAATTCATATTTATTCATGCTCTTTTCATTATTGGTTAGATTCCCCAAATGGTTCAAGATGTCGTTCACTCCAGGCAGAAAAATGTCCCTGCTGAATAAGTATCTGAAGGAACTGTTCGAAGGACCATGTAAAGGCGTAAGTTCTAGTCCTCCTTCTCCATCTTCCTCCTCTTCTTCTTCTTCTTCGTCTTCTTATTCGAGTCACGGAAAAGGCCGTCATTGTTTGATCTTCACCGTTTGAATCCCATGAACTGACCCGGGGTCTAAAGCATATTTAACTGTGTTTGAATCCCACTGACCCGGGGTCTAAAGCATATTTAACTGTGTTTGAATCCCACTGACCCGGGGTCTAAAGCATATTTAACTGTGTTTGAATCCCACTGACCCGGGGTCTAAAGCATATTTAACTGTGTTTGAATCCCACTGACCCGGGGTCTAAAGCATATTTAACTGTGTTTGAATCCCACTGACCCGGGGTCTAAAGCATATTTAACTGTGTTTGAATCCCATGAACTGACCCGGGGTCTAAAGCATATTTAACTGTGTTTGAATCCCATGAACTGACCCGGGGTCTAAAGCATATTTAACTGTGTTTGAATCCCATGAACTGACCCGGGGTCTAAAGCATATTTAACTGTGTTTGAATCCCATGAACTGACCCGGGGTCTAAAGCATATTTAACTGTGTTTGAATCCCATGAACTGACCCGGGGTCTAAAGCATATTTAACTGTGTTTGAATCCCATGAACTGACCCGGGGTCTAAAGCATATTTAACTGTGTTTGAATCCCATGAACTGACCCGGGGTCTAAAGCATATTTAACTGTGTTTGAATCCCACTGACCCGGGGTCTAAAGCATATTTAACTGTTTGAATCCCACTGACCCGGGGTCTAAAGCATATTTAATTGTGTTTGAATCCCACTGACCCGGGGTCTAAAGCATATTTAACTGTGTTTGAATCACACTGACCCGGGGTCTAAAGCATATTTAATTGTGTTTGAATCCAACTGACCCGGGGTCTAAAGCATATTTAATTGTGTTTGAATCCCACTGACCCGGGGTCTAAAGCATATTTAATTGTGTTTGAATCCCATGAACTGACCCGGGGTCTAAAGCATATTTAACTGTGTTTGAATCCCACTGACCCGGGGTCTAAAGCATATTTAACTGTGTTTGAATCCCACTGACCCGGGGTCTAAAGCATATTTAACTGTGTTTGAATCCCACTGACCCGGGGTCTAAAGCATATTTAACTGTGTTTGAATCCCACTGACCCGGGGTCTAAAGCATATTTAATTGTGTTTGAATCCCACTGACCCGGGGTCTAAAGCATATTTAACTGTGTTTGAATCCCACTGACCCGGGGTCTAAAGCATATTTAATTGTGTTTGAATCCAACTGACCCGGGGTCTAAAGCATATTTAATTGTGTTTGAATCCCACTGACCCGGGGTCTAAAGCATATTTAATTGTGTTTGAATCCCACTGACCCGGGGTCTAAAGCATATTTAACTGTGTTTGAATCCCACTGACCCGGGGTCTAAAGCATATTTAACTGTGTTTGAATCCCACTGACCCGGGGTCTAAAGCATATTTAACTGTGTTTGAATCCCACTGACCCGGGGTCTAAAGCATATTTAACTGTGTTTGAATCCCATGAACTGACCCGGGGTCTAAAGCATATTTAACTGTGTTTGAATCCCATGAACTGACCCGGGGTCTAAAGCATATTTAACTGTGTTTGAATCCCATGAACTGACCCGGGGTCTAAAGCATATTTAACTGTGTTTGAATCCCACTGACCCGGGGTCTAAAGCATATTTAACTGTGTTTGAATCCCACTGACCCGGGGTCTAAAGCATATTTAACTGTGTTTGAATCCCACTGACCCGGGGTCTAAAGCAAATTTAATTGTGTTTGAATCCCACTGACCCGGGGTCTAAAGCAAATTTAACTGTGTTTGAATCCCACTGACCCGGGGTCTGAAGCATATTTAACTGTGTTTGAATCCCACTGACCCGGGGTCTAAAGCATATTTAACTGTGTTTGAATCCCACTGACCCGGGGTCTAAAGCATATTTAACTGTGTTTGAATCCCACTGACCCGGGGTCTAAAGCATATTTAACTGTGTTTGAATCCCATGAACTGACCCGGGGTCTAAAGCATATTTAACTGTGTTTGAATCCCATGAACTGACCCGGGGTCTAAAGCATATTTAACTGTGTTTGAATCCCATGAACTGACCCGGGGTCTAAAGCATATTTAACTGTGTTTGAATCCCACTGACCCGGGGTCTAAAGCATATTTAACTGTGTTTGAATCCCACTGACCCGGGGTCTAAAGCATATTTAACTGTGCCATCTACAGAATGAGTATGTGTGCCGTTTGTTTCTGGATGGACCCAAGACCAGGACTCCCAACTCTGTGAAATCAGACAGAGGTAATGCAATGCTCCTTTATGAGCGGCAGGTAGTCTAGCATTGAGCCAGTAACCAAAAGGTCGCTGGTTTGAATCCCTGAGCCGACTAGTTGAAAGATCTGCCGATGTGCCCTTGAGCAAGGCACGTAACCCTAATTGCTACTATAAGTCGCTCTGGAGAAGAGCGTATGCTAAATTACTCAAATGTAAATGTAAAATGTTATGTTTTATGTTTGTAATCTGCCAATTGATTACCTAAAATGATAGGGTAGCATCATTTTTGCAATATACATTTTTTTTCAAGGGTTTTGGGAGGGCTGTCTGTTCAATGAGGTAGTTTCTGGACAATATTTCCGTGCATTTTGGCTGGGGAACCTTTTTGGCTCAAGAGCACCCCTAGAGGAAAATGTTATGTGTAGTATATTTAACTCTTAACTGTTGTGTTGCAGACGGTGGACCCCAGATTCAACTCTACATTTCCTACAACGACCACAAGCTCTCTGTCCTGGTCAAACACCTCAAGAACATTGTGAGTCGTGTTCTTCTACTTCTTCTCCTTCTCCTTCTTCTTTATCTTCATCTCCTTCTTCTTCTCCTCTTTCTTCTCCTCCTTCTTCTTCTCCTCCTTCTTCTTTATCTCCTTCTTCTTTATCTCCTCCTTCTTCTCCTCCTTCTCCTCTTTCTTCTCCTCCTTCTTCTTCTCCTCCTTCTTCTTTATCTCCTTCTTCTTTATCTCCTACTTCTTTATCTCCTCCTTCTTCTCCTCTTTTTTCTCCGTCTTCTCCTCCGTCTTCTCCTCCGTCTTCTCCTCTTTCTTCTCCTCTTTCTTCTCCGTCTTCTTCTCCTCCGTCTTCTCCTCTTTCTTCTCCTCCTTCTTCTTTTATCTTCTTCTCCTCCTTCTTCTCCTCCTTCTTCTTTATCTTCTTCTCCTTCTTCTTTTATCTTCTTCTCGTCCTTCTTCTTCTCCTCTTTCTTCTCCTCCTTCTTCTTCTCCTCCGTCTTCTCCTCCTCCGTCTTCTCCTCCTCCGTCTTCTCCTCTTTCTTCTCCTCCTTCTTCTTCTTTATCTTCTTCTTCTTCTCCTTCTTCTCCTCCTTCTTCTTTATCTTCTTCTCCTTCTTCTTTTATCTTCTTCTCGTCCTTCTTCTTCTCCTCTTTCTTCTCCTCCTTCTTCTTCTCCTCCTTCTTCTTTATCTTCTTCTTCTTCTTCTTCTTCTTCTTCTTCACCACTAACTGTTGTACTTGTCTCTCTGCTCTAATACATCAGAGGTTGGCCAATGGTTCGTGTCCAGATGCCTATGTGGTCACCAGGCTGAAGCCAGACCCCCTCAAAAGATCCAAGAGGAAGACCAAGGTGGTCCGCAACAACCACAACCCTACCTTCAATGAACTGGTACATTATTATTTACCTTTAACCTGGCAAATCAGTTAAGAACAAATTCTTATTTTACAATGATGGCCTACCCCAGCCAAACCCGGACGACGCTGGACTAATTGTGCACCGCCGCTATGGGACTCCCGATCACGGCCGGGGTTGTGATACAGCCCGGGATCGAACCAGGGTCTGTAGTGACGCCTCTAGCATTGAGACGCAGTGTCTTAGACCGCTCTGCCACACATAAAGTTAGGTTTCCTTGTTGAGAAACTCAAAATGTATGTATGTCCGTAAGTAAAGGGAAGAAGGAATATTCAACTGTCACTTTAGCAGTGTGAGCAGCACGTTATCTACAGTTATGCCTCAACACGGCTTCAATTATGAAACAGTCAAACATACTTAGTCTGATGTTTTCAATAGCTAGAATTGCAGCCTCTGTTTTGAGTTATTTATGACAATAGGCCTGCTGTGGACCGTCCTCATTAAGCAATAAAAGGCTTGTAGACTGGAGAGCCATGGGGCCAGAGTATATGGGTTTCGTCACATCAATCATGTAGACTCTGTGGGAGTGTAGACTCTGTGGGAGTGTAGACTCTGTGGGAGTGTAGACTCTGTGGGAGTGTAGACTCTGTGGGAGTGTAGACACGGT
Source organism: Salvelinus namaycush (assembly GCF_016432855.1). NCBI lineage: Eukaryota > Metazoa > Chordata > Actinopteri > Salmoniformes > Salmonidae > Salvelinus > Salvelinus namaycush. Next base: position 54,494,976 of record NC_052327.1, on the reverse strand, counting down.
GGGAGTGTAGACACTGGGAGTGTAGACACTGTGGGAGTGTAGACACGGTGGGAGTGTAGACACGGTGGGAGTGTAGACACGGTGGGAGTGTAGACACGGTGGGAGTGTAGACACTGTGGGAGTGTAGACACGGTGGGTGGCGGTGGTGCAGATGAAAGTCAGTAGTTTGCAGTTAGTATGGCCAGACATTCCCTGTGCTACATTTTATAATCTGTCTCTGACCTTTTTGCTAAATGCAACAAAAAATAACATTTTAAAATATTTAAACGTAAAAATGAATAACAAAGTATTGTTTTTCTCCGTCTGTCTGTAGATAGAGTACCGTGACATGTCGTCCGTGCAAGACCGCGAGTTAGAGGTAACCGTGAAGAGCAGGAAGGTCTTTGTGGCCTCAACCAACGTCAGACTGGAACAGAACAACATAGACACAGAGGAGTGGTTCCTACTGGACAATCGGGTGCCTGGGGCCTTTTCATTAGGGCGCATCGTAGCATAACTTTTTACACCGTTGCACAGTGGTTCCTACTGGGAAATCTGATGCCTAGTGCGGAAACCGAAGATGAGCGTTTCTTATTGGACACAATCCAAGTAGCACTGTCCCTCCCTGTTTCACTCCGTTTGAAAACGTTTGGAAAAACAAAAAGAAGTGTCTTTCATTGGGCAAGAACAGGTAGTACCTCATTCCGTTTCAAAATGTTTTCTCCCTACTGAACACCATTCTGGAGAGGTGATGTGATGCCAGCCTGCCACCACTAGATGGCAGTGCTATACAAGAACTTCCATGGAGCATTAGAGGATTTGTTACACTTAAAACTTGTCTGTTCTATTGGCACTGATCTGGGATCTGTTTAACAATCCTCATCTAATCCAGAACTCTACCATGAGAGAGGGAAGTAAAAACTCAACCCTAGATCAGCATCTAAGGATAATTCTACAACGGGTTGGTCAAAACAAGCATTGTGATTGGTTGAGACGTGTTCTAAGCCATTCTAAGAAACCTGTTTAGCACAGGTACATCTACGATGCAAAAAAACGGCCATTTTGTTTTCTGTTTAATCTGAGAAATCTTTGAGCATCCAGTGTCCCATCAGCCCAGCGAAGCCAATTCATTAACATGATGTCCACTGTAAAACACACCTAGACATGATGTCACCTCGCTTCCAGCCTAACATTTGGTTTGTATAAACATTGCTGTCTGTCTCTCGACATATGCAACATTGTTTCCAGTATTGAAGTTCGATCTCTACTGTCCTATTGAGAATTAACGCGTCAGGACGAGACGGACATCTTTTCTCAGCCAGTCGAAATCATGAATCGGCATCTTTTTTTATGGATATACAAAGAAATGTCAATAGAACAACAGGTCAAACGACTTGAAATGCAGCTAGTTTTCTGTCTTACCAGCATTTTTCTGTGTATATATCCATATAAACATTTAGCTGATTCATGACTGGCTGAGATAAGATCGGGTTCGGTTCTCAGTCGTGCAGTCTTTTGTTCTATGGACGCGACCCAGTCGTTAGTTCTAAATATTCCGTTGCCATGCTGGCCGGCAAATGAATGTCAATAGAAAAATAGGTCAAACGACTTGAAATGCAGCTAGTTTTGCTGTTTTACCAGCTTGAGTTTGAAGTGATTGCTTTAGCTTCGTAGTTGGCTAGCTCCTCTGAACAGTTTCCCGACGAGAGACAGCAAATGTTGTATGCCAGACGAAATCGCGCATCATTAGCTCATCGTTATGGATGTACCCAAAATAGCTTAAACAAACACAGCTCCTTTGCTTTTATTCTAGCTGCACTGTTTGACCTGATTGTGCTAGCCGTAGTTGGCTAGCTAGCAAGCGAGGGGTAAGAGCGTTGCTAGCCACCATGGCGACGAAACATTTAGAACGAACAACTTGGTCGCGTCCATAGATGTAGAACAAAAATACTTAACGACTGGGTCACGTCTCTGGCAACCTAACAAATAGAATGAACGGACAGCCGGAAAGCTGCAGTAGCAACCATAGATGTGTTGTTGTCCTTTATATAGACGAGTCAACATCCTACTCCTTCATATAGACGAGTCAACATCCTGCTCCTTTATATAGACGAGTCAACGTCCTGCTCCTTTATATAGACGAGTCAACATCCTGCTCCTTCATATAGACGAGTCAACAGCCTGCTCCTTCATATAGACGAGTCAACATCCTACTCCTTCATATAGACGAGTCAACATCCTGCTCCTTCATATAGACGAGTCAACATCCTGCTCCTTTATATAGACGAGTCAACATCCTGCTCCTTCATATAGACGAGTCAACGTCCTGCTCCTTCATATAGACGAGTCAACGTCCTGCTCCTTCATATAGACGAGTCAACGTCCTGCTCCTTCATATAGACGAGTCAACGTCCTGCTCCTTCATATAGACGAGTCAACGTCCTGCTCCTTCATATAGACGAGTCAACGTCCTGCTCCTTCATATAGACGAGTCAACGTCCTGCTCCTTCATATAGACGAGTCAACGTCCTGCTCCTTCATATAGACGAGTCAACGTCCTGCTCCTTCATATAGACGAGTCAACGTCCTGCTCCTTCATATAGACGAGTCAACGTCCTGCTCCTTCATATAGACGAGTCAACGTCCTGCTCCTTCATATAGACGAGTCAACGTCCTGCTCCTTCATATAGACGAGTCAACGTCCTGCTCCTTCATATAGACGAGTCAACGTCCTGCTCCTTCATATAGACGAGTCAACGTCCTGCTCCTTCATATAGACGAGTCAACGTCCTGCTCCTTCATATAGACGAGTCAACGTCCTGCTCCTTCATATAGACGAGTCAACGTCCTGCTCCTTCATATAGACGAGTCAACGTCCTGCTCCTTCATATAGACGAGTCAACGTCCTGCTCCTTCATATAGACGAGTCAACGTCCTGCTCCTTTATATAGACGAGTCAACGTCCTGCTCCTTCATATAGACGAGTCAACGTCCTGCTCCTTCATATAGACGAGTCAACGTCCTGCTCCTTTATATAGACGAGTCAACGTCCTGCTCCTTCATATAGACGAGTCAACGTCCTGCTCTTTTATATAGACGAGTCAACGTCCTGCTCCTTCATATAGACGAGTCAACGTCCTGCTCCTTTATATAGACGAGTCCACGTCCTGCTCCTTCATATAGACGAGTCAACGTCCTGCTCCTTCATATAGACGAGTCAACGTCCTGCTCCTTCATATAGACGAGTCAACGTCCTGCTCCTTCATATAGACGAGTCAACGTCCTGCTCCTTCATATAGACGAGTCAACGTCCTGCTCCTTCATATAGACGAGTCAACGTCCTGCTCCTTCATATAGACGAGTCAACGTCCTGCTCCTTCATATAGACGAGTCAACGTCCTGCTCCTTCATATAGACGAGTCAACGTCCTGCTCCTTCATATAGACGAGTCAACGTCCTGCTCCTTCATATAGACGAGTCAACGTCCTGCTCCTTCATATAGACGAGTCAACGTCCTGCTCCTTCATATAGACGAGTCAACGTCCTGCTCCTTTATATAGACGAGTCAACGTCCTGCTCCTTTATATAGACGAGTCAACGTCCTGCTCCTTCATATAGACGAGTCAACGTCCTGCTCCTTCATATAGACGAGTCAACGTCCTGCTCCTTCATATAGACGAGTCAACATCCTGCTCCTTCATATAGACGAGTCAACGTCCTGCTCCTTCATATAGACGAGTCAACGTCCTACTCCTTCATATAGACGAGTCAACATCCTACTCCTTCATATAGACGAGTCAACATCCTGCTCCTTCATATAGACGAGTCAATGTCCTACTCCTTCATATAGACGAGTCAACATCCTACTCCTTCATATAGACGAGTCAACATCCTGCTCCTTCATATAGACGAGTCGACATCCTGCTGCCGCTACTAGTGGTTCTGGGAGGGTGTTTGGATTCAAAGAATGAAATGTTACAAGGGACTAGGGCTAGCAGGGACACTCTAGTCTGATTCTGGACACTAGATTTAGAATATATTCTCTACACTGTATCTTCCTTGTCTTTTTATATCTCAATGTGAACAAAATGAAGGATATTTAATTTAATTTAAAAATGAAGGAAATGTATGTTTTGAAAAAGTGTAATTAATTGTAACCATTATTTAACTCATAATTGACTATTTGTTATGTGTGTAGATCATTTGTTGTAAAATGTAATATTGTTTATACTGTGATTCCTATCTCATGTCTTAATGGCCTGATTGTGTTAGTACAGTGATAGATGAGAGCGTGTGGCTGGCTCCATCCCTCCCATCTCCAGACTTAGTCAGTCACACTCCCCTCACTCCAGCCTTCCCTCCCATCCCCAGCCCTAGTCCCATCCTCAGCTCAGCCCTAGTCCCATCCTCAGCTCAGCCCTAGTCCCAGCTCAGCCCTAGTCCCATCCCCAGCTCAGCCCTAGTCCCAGCTCAGCCCTAGTCCCAGCTCAGCCCTAGTCCCATCCCCAGCTCAGCCCTAGTCCCATCTCCAGCTCAGCCCTAGTCCCATCCACAGCTCAGCCCTAGTCCCATCCACAGCTCAGCCCTAGTCCCATCCTCAGCTCAGCCCTAGTCCCATCCTCAGCTCAGCCCTAGTCCCATCCTCAGCTCAGCCCTAGTCCCATCCCCAGCTCAGCCCTAGTCCCATCCCCAGCTCAGCCCTAGTCCCATCCCCAGCTCAGCCCTAGTCCCATCCCCAGCTCAGCCCTAGTCCCATCCTCAGCCTAGTCCCATCCCCAGCCCAGTCCTAGTCCCATCCCCAGCCCTAGTCCCATCCCCAGCTCAGCCCTAGTCCCATCCTCAGCTCAGCCCTAGTCCCGTCCCATCCTCAGCCCTAGTCCCATCCTCAGCCCTAGTCCCATCCTCAGCTCAGCCCTAGTCCCATCCCCAGCCCTAGTCCCATCCCCAGCTCAGCCCTAGTCCCATCCCCAGCCCAGCCCTAGTCCCATCCTCAGCTCAGCCCTAGTCCCATCCCCAGCTCAGCCCTAGTCCCATCCCCAGCCCAGCCCTAGTCCCATCCTCAGCTCAGCCCTAGTCCCATCCCCAGCTCAGCCCTAGTCCCATCCCCAGCTCAGCCCTAGTCCCATCCCCAGCTCAGCCCTAGTCCCATCCTCAGCTCAGCCCTAGTCCCATCCCCAGCTCAGCCCTAGTCCCATCCCCAGCTCAGCCCTAGTCCCATCCCCAGCTCAGCCCTAGTCCCATCCTCAGCTCAGCCCTAGTCCCATCCTCAGCCCTAGTCCCATCCCCAGCTCAGCCCTAGTCCCATCCTCAGCTCAGCCCTAGTCCCATCCTCAACTCAGCCCTAGTCCCATCCTCAGCCCTAGTCCCATCCCCAGCTCAGCCCTAGTCCCATCCCCAGCTCAGCCCTAGTCCCATCCTCAGCCCAGCCCTAGTCCCATCCCCAGCTCAGCCCTAGTCCCATCCTCAGCTCAGCCCTAGTCCCATCCTCAGCTCAGCCCTAGTCCCATCCTCAACTCAGCCCTAGTCCCATCCTCAGCCCTAGTCCCATCCCCAGCTCAGCCCTAGTCCCATCCTCAGCCCAGCCCTAGTCCCATCCTCAGCCCTAGTCCCATCCTCAGCTCAGCCCTAGTCCCATCCTCAGCTCAGCCCTAGTCCCATCCTCAGCCCTAGTCCCATCCCCAGCTCAGCCCTAGTCCCATCCCCAGCTCAGCCCTAGTCCCATCCTCAGCTCAGCCCTAGTCCCATCCTCAACTCAGCCCTAGTCCCATCCTCAGCCCTAGTCCCATCCCCAGCTCAGCCCTAGTCCCATCCCAAACTCAGCCCCTATGAATGTAATTAGTCTGAGTCATGCGTAGGAATGTATTGATTTGATGCAGAGGTGGGATGCAGGGATCCATTGAAGAGATTTACCAGTCATGTAATCTTAATGCCATCAATCACCATTCTCCCAGGAGGCTACTGACCTGGGCTACTTGCTCTGCACTGCACTGAGTCATTCATAGGGACTGAGTCCCAAATGGGACAATATTCCCTATATAATGCACTACTTTTGACCAGGGCCACATGGGCCACTAGGGACTCATAGAGGGAGTTATTGAGGGTAGGGATGAGAATAGACTACATTGTATACTGTATTGGTTTCAATAATATAAACGTCTTATGAAATGTTATTTATATTACCCACAGCCCCCCGGGGCCTTTCTCAAGGGTTTGGGCTTTTAACTTTTAAACTGTGGCGGCTGCTGCTAGCCCTTTTGAATGCTTTGTTTTATGTGTTATTTGTATCTTAACTCTGAGACAATCACATTGGTCTTAAGAGAATCTCTTTAGTCCGGGGACGATTCCATTGTTAGAGCTGTGGCACATTGATTGGTTCCTTGTAAAGTATTGTAAGTCATGAACGTTTTTAATGTTTTTGTTACAAGGTTTTCCATCATTGTAAGCGGTTGATTGTCATATCTGTAATAGATTATTCTACTTTATTCTCCATCCAGCCTTCCCTCCCTTCCATCCAGCCTTCCCTCCCTCCCGTCCCCAGCCTTAGTCAGTCCCATTCAGCCTTCCCTCCCAGCCTTAGTCAGTCCCAGTCCCATCCAGCCTTCCCTCCCGTCCCCAGCCTTAGTCAGTCCCATCCAGCCTCCCCTCCCTTCCATCCAGCCTTCCATCCCTCCCATCCCCAGCCTTAGTCAGTGCCAGTCCAATCCAGCCTTTCATCCCTCCCATCCCCAGCCTTAGTCAGTCCCATTCAGCCTTCCCTCCCAGCCTTAGTCAGTCCCATCCAGCCTCCCCTCCCAGCCTTAGTCAGTCCCATCCAGCCTTCCCTCCCGTCCCCAGCCTTAGTCAGTCCCATCCAGCCTTAGTCAGTCCCAGTTCCATCTCTTGCCAAGTACCTCAACTCCACCATGACTTCATCCACAGAGTTGAATACAGACTCAAGTTTTTGAAATGAACTTCGGGAACTCCTTCGAGTCACTATGTGTCAATACTTCAACGATTGAAATACCCTTACTTTGTACAGTGACTTCAGAAAGTCTCAGTCCCATCGTCCTGCTGATCCCTTGAGATCTATACCACTAGTTTCAGTACAATACTGTATATCAGACTTGTTCCATGCCAATAAATCAGATATCTATATCATACAGTACCTAAATCCACTTTTATTGACTTCCTGCTGCCTGGAACTAGCAAATGGCCTTTATCAATGCTGAGCCTGGGTAATGGAGGAATGAAGTGGTACTAGATATGCCACACATGGAGACGTTCTAGGAAGATTCCAGGGGGTTCTAGAAGTAGCAGACGAAGACGAAGAGAGATGCTGAATCCAGGCTGAGATGTAATGGTTAGGCCTGGAGAAGGAGAAGCTCTAACAAGGAGAAGTTATCCGATGGAGACGTTCTAGGAGGTGCTAGGAAGGTTCTAGGAGTACCAGATGAAAACAAAGAGAGAAGCTGGATCCAGGCTATAGCCCTCTCTAGACAGGAGAGGAACCCAGCGGTACCCTGGAGAGATGGAATACAAGCACAGTCAACTAATGGATACGATGTCTCAATACAAAGGATGCTGCCTACCTGCCTCGAAAGGAAGCATCCTTGTGGATTGGAACACAGCCAATGTCACTGTTTAGGCCTGATTAAGTCAATCACTCCTGACTGTGTGTTCTCTCTCTTTACCCCTCTCTTCCCCTCTTCCTCTTCCTCCCCCTCCCTCTCTAACCCTCATCCTCCCTCTCTTCCTCTCTCTCCTCTTCTTCCCCGTCCCTCTCTTCCTCTCTCTCCTCTTCTTCCTCTCTCTCCTCATCCTCCCCCTCCCTCTCTTCCCTTCTTCCTCCCCCTCCCTCTCTTCCCTTCTTCCTCCCCCCCCCTCTCTTCCCCTCATCCTCCCCCTCCCTCACTAACCCTCATCCTCCCCCTCCCTCGCTAACCCTCATCCTCCCCATCTCTCCTCATCCTCCCCATCTCTCTCTTCCCCTCTTCCTCTTCCTCCCTCTCCCTCTCTTCCCCTCTTCCTCCCCCTCTCTCTTCCTCCCCCTCCCTCTCTCTCCTCTTCCTCCACCTCTCACCTTTCTTCATGCTGATGAAGGGGATGGTGTACTGTCCTATAAACTCAGAGGTGAGTCCTGTCTGGTCTCTTACAGTGAAGCGGATGAGGCTGAGGTCAGGGACAGAGACGGTGAAGTTCATGGCCGAGTCCCAACGAGGGCTCAGAGCTGTGGGAGGGAGCCAGAACAGTTACTATTTCCACCCTCAATCCCCCATCAACTCAAAGCTCCTATGAATAGGTGAACTCTATCTATTTCTCCCTCTCCCCCTACCCTCCCTCCCCACCCTGTCATCTATCCCCCCTCCCCCCCGTCATCTATCTCTCCCTCTCACCCCCCACCCTGTCATCTATCTCTCCCTCTCACCCCCCCCATCCTGTCATCTATCTCTCCCTCTCACCCCCCCATCCTGTCATCTATCTCTCCCTCTCCCCCCCCCTGTCATCTATCTCGCCCTCTCTCCACCCTGTCATCTATCTCTCCCTCTCACCCCCCTCCACCCTGTCATCTATCTCTCCCTCTCACCCCCCCCCCTCCACCCTGTCATCTATCTCTCCCTCTCACCCCCCCCCTCCACCCTGTCATCTATCTCTCCCTCTCACCCCCCCTCCACCCTGTCATCTATCTCTCCCTCTCACCCCCCCATCCTGTCATCTATCTCTCCCTCTCTCTCCACCCCCCCTCCACCCTGTCATCTATCTCTCCCTCTCCCCCCCCCTGTCATCTATCTCGCCCTCTCTCCACCCTGTCATCTATCTCTCCCTCTCACCCCCCTCCACCCTGTCATCTATCTCTCCCTCTCACCCCCCCCCCTCCACCCTGTCATCTATCTCTCCCTCTCACCCCCCCCCTCCACCCTGTCATCTATCTCTCCCTCTCACCCCCCCTCCACCCTGTCATCTATCTCTCCCTCTCACCCCCCCATCCTGTCATCTATCTCTCCCTCTCTCTCCACCCCCCCTCCACCCTGTCATCTATCTCTCCCTCTCTCCCCCCACTGTCATCTATCTCTCCCTCTTGTCTCAACCCCCCCTCCCCCCCACCCTGTCATCTATCTCTCCCTCTCCCCCCCTGTCACCTATCTCTCCCTCTCCCCCCCTGTCATCTATCTCTCCTCCCCTGTCATCTATCTCCCCCCCGTCATATATCTCTCCTCCCCTGTCATCTATCTCCCTTCCCCCGTCATCTATCTCCCCTCCCCCTGTCATCTATCTCTCCCCCCTGTCATCTATCTCTCCCCCCTGTCATCTATCTCTCCCCCCTGTCATCTATCTCTCCCCCCTGTCATCTATCCCCCTCCCTGTCATCTATCCCCCCCTGTCAGCTATATACAGTAGAGAGGCTATATACAGTAGAGAGGCTATATACAGTAGAGAGGCTATATACAGTAGAGAGGCTATATACAGTAGCGAGGCTATATACAGTAGCGAGGCTATATACAGTAGCGAGGCTATATACAGTAGAGGATGTATACAGTAGTGAGGCTATATACAGTAGAGGCTATAACAATAGAGAGGCTATGTACAGTAGCGAGGATGTGTACAGTAGTGAGGCTATATACAGTAGTGAGGCTATATACAGTAGTGAGGCTATATACAGTAGTGAGGCTATATACAGTAGTGCGGCTATATACAGTAGTGAGGCTATATACAGTAGTGAGGCTATATACAGTAGTGAGGCTATAACAATAGAGGCTATGTACAGTAGAGAGGATGTGTACAGTAGTGAGGATGTATACAGTAGTGAGGCTATATACAGTAGCGAGGCTATATACAGTAGTGAGGCTATATACAGTAGTGAGGCTATATACAGTAGAGGCTATATACAGTAGCGAGGCTATATACAGTAGCGAGGCTATATACAGTAGCGATGCTATATACAGTAGAGGCTATATACAGTAGCGATGCTATATACAGTAGCGAGGCTATAACAGAGAGGCTATATACAGTAGCGAGGCTATATACAGTAGAGACTATATACAGTAGCGAGGCTATATACAGTAGCGAGGCTATATACAGTAGCGAGGCTATATACAGTAGCGAGGCTATAACAGTAGCGAGGCTATATACAGTAGCGAGGCTATATACAGTAGCGAGGCTATATACAGTAGGGAGGCTATATACAGTAGGGAGGCTATATACAGTAGGGAGGCTATATACAGTAGCGAGGCTATATACAGTAGCGAGGCTATATACAGTAGCGAGGCTATATACAGTAGGGAGGCTATATACAGTAGCGAGGCTATATACAGTAGCGAGGCTATATACAGTAGCGAGGCTATAACAGTAGCGAGGCTATAACAGTAGCGAGGCTATATACAGTAGCGAGGCTATATACAGTAGCGAGGCTATATACAGTAGGGAGGCTATATACAGTAGGGAGGCTATATACAGTAGGGAGGCTATATACAGTAGCGAGGCTATATACAGTAGCGAGGCTATATACAGTAGCGAGGCTATATACAGTAGGGAGGCTATATACAGTAGGGAGGCTATATACAGTAGGGAGGCTATATACAGTAGCGAGGCTATATACAGTAGTGAGGCTATAACAGAGAGGCTATATACAGTAGAGACTATATACAGTAGCGAGGCTATATACAGTAGCGAGGCTATATACAGTAGCGAGGCTATAACAGTAGCGAGGCTATATACAGTAGCGAGGCTATATACAGTAGCGAGGCTATATACAGTAGCGAGGCTATATACAGTAGCGAGGCTATATACAGTAGGGAGGCTATATACAGTAGCGAGGCTATATACAGTAGCGAGGCTATATACAGTAGAGAGGCTATATACAGTAGAGGCTATATACAGTAGAGGCTATATACAGTAGAGAGGCTATATACAGTAGAGAGGCTATATACAGTAGAGAGGCTATATACAGTAGCGAGGCTATATACAGTAGCGAGGCTATATACAGTAGAGGATGTATACAGTAGTGAGGCTATATACAGTAGAGAGGCTATAACAATAGAGAGGCTATGTACAGTAGCGAGGATGTGTACAGTAGTGAGGCTATATACAGTAGTGAGGCTATATACAGTAGTGAGGCTATATACAGTAGTGCGGCTATATACAGTAGTGCGGCTATATACAGTAGTGAGGCTATAACAATAGAGGCTATGTACAGTAGTGAGGATGTATACAGTAGTGAGGCTATATACAGTAGCGACGCTATATACAGTAGTGAGGCTATATACAGTAGTGAGGCTATATACAGTAGAGAGGCTATATACAGTAGCGAGGCTATATACAGTAGCGATGCTATATACAGTAGAGGCTATATACAGTAGCGATGCTATATACAGTAGTGAGGCTATAACAGAGAGGCTATATACAGTAGCGAGGCTATATACAGTAGAGACTATATACAGTAGCGAGGCTATATACAGTAGCGAGGCTATAACAGTAGCGAGGCTATATACAGTAGCGAGGCTATAACAGTAGCGAGGCTATATACAGTAGCGAGGCTATATACAGTAGCGAGGCTATATACAGTAGGGAGGCTATATACAGTAGGGAGGCTATATACAGTAGGGAGGCTATATACAGTAGCGAGGCTATATACAGTAGCGAGGCTATATACAGTAGCGATGCTATATACAGTAGCGAGGCTATAACAGAGAGGCTATATACAGTAGCGAGGCTATATACAGTAGAGACTATATACAGTAGCGAGGCTATATACAGTAGCGAGGCTATATACAGTAGCGAGGCTATAACAGTAGCGAGGCTATATACAGTAGCGAGGCTATATACAGTAGCGAGGCTATATACAGTAGGGAGGCTATATACAGTAGCGAGGCTATATACAGTAGCGAGGCTATATACAGTAGCGAGGCTATATACAGTAGGGAGGCTATATACAGTAGGGAGGCTATATACAGTAGCGAGGCTATATACAGTAGTGAGGCTATATACAGTAGTGAGGCTATATACAGTAGAGAGGCTATATACAGTAGCGAGGCTATATACAGTAGGGAGGCTATAACAGAGAGGCTATATACAGTAGAGAGGCTATATACAGTAGAGAGGCTATATACAGTAGAGAGGCTATATACAGTAGTGAGGCTATATACAGTAGAGAGGCTATATACAGTAGAGAGGCTATATACAGTAGGGAGGCTATATACAGTTGAGAGGCTATATACAGTAGCGAGGCTATATACTGTAGCGAGGCTATATACAGTAGAGACTATATACAGTAGCGAGGCTATATACAGTAGCGAGGCTATATACAGTAGCGAGGCTATATACAGTAGCGAGGCTATATACAGTAGCGAGGCTATATACAGTAGGGAGGCTATATACAGTAGCGAGGCTATATACAGTAGCGAGGCTATATACAGTAGCGAGGTTATATACAGTAGCGAGGCTATATACAGTAGAGACTATATACAGTAGCGAGGCTATATACAGTAGCGAGGCTATATACAGTAGAGACTATATACAGTAGCGAGGCTATATACAGTAGGGAGGCTATATACAGTAGCGAGGTTATATACAGTAGCGAGGCTATATACAGTAGAGACTATATACAGTAGCGAGGCTATATACAGTAGGGAGGCTATATACAGTAGCGAGGCTATATACAGTAGGGAGGCTATATACAGTAGGGAGGCTATATACAGTAGAGACTATATACAGTAGCGAGGCTATATACAGTAGAGACTATATACAGTAGCGAGGCTATATACAGTAGCGAGGCTATATACAGTAGCGAGGCTATATACAGTAGCGAGGCTATATACAGTAGCGAGGCTATATACAGTAGGGAGGCTATATACAGTAGCGAGGCTATATACAGTAGCGAGGCTATATACAGTAGCGAGGTTATATACAGTAGCGAGGCTATATACAGTAGGGAGGCTATATACAGTAGGGAGGCTATATACAGTAGCGAGGCTATATACAGTAGCGAGGCTATATACAGTAGCGAGGCTATATACAGTAGGGAGGCTATATACAGTAGAGAGGCTATATACAGTAGCGAGGCTATATACAGTAGCGAGGCTATATACAGTAGGGAGGCTATATACAGTAGCGAGGCTATATACAGTAGCGAGGCTATATACAGTAGGGAGGCTATATACAGTAGTGAGGCTATATACAGTAGAGAGGCTATATACAGTAGCGAGGCTATATACAGTAGCGAGGCTATATACAGTAGGGAGGCTATAACAGAGAGGCTATATACAGTAGAGAGGCTATATACAGTAGGGAGGCTATATACAGTAGCGAGGCTATATACAGTAGCGAGGCTATATACTGTAGCGAGGCTATATACAGACACCGGTTAGTCAGGCTGATTGAGGTAGTATGTACATGTAGGTATCGTTAAAGTGACTTTGCATATATGATGAACAGAGAGTAGCAGTAGCGTAAAGAGGGGTTAGCGGGTGGCGGGACACAATACAAATAGCCCGGTTAGCCAATGTGCGGGAGCACATATAGAATCCTATTCCCTATATAGTGCACTACTTTAGACCAGAGCCCTATAGAATCCTATTCCCTATATAGTGCACTACATTAGACCAGAGCCCTTATAGAACCCTATCCCCTATATAGTGCACTACTTTAGACCAGAGCTCTATGTGGGCCCTGGTCAAAGCAGTGCACTGAGTAGGGTGCTACTATATCAGATGCTATCAAGAAACAATTAGCCTCTTGAGTTGCATCTTTCACACTCTGTTGATGAGTTCAGTATTGCTGAGGGCAGTTGAAAGCAGACAGAGGAGGATGAATGAGACATGTCCTGTGTTTGTTTTCTAATTGATGTTTTTAAAACAGACAGAAACATGTGTTATTGTACACCCAGACTTCAAATTATGGAAATGCTACGCAAGTTGTTATTGAAATGGTCCACATTGACCTGTGTATACGTGATATACTTGAATATGCAAATACAACTTGTTATATAGTCTCAAGTAGCAAAAATCGAAGTCACAAATGTCATTACTGTATTGTAGGTATAGTGTATACGCCTAGTGTGCTCTCCTTGTCTGGCCCCTCTCTAGTGAGTGTAGCCTGTCCTCTCTCCTCTCTAGTGAGTACAGCCTGTCCTCTCTCCTCTCTAGTGAGTACAGCCATTCCTCTCTCCTCTCTAGTGAGTACAGCCTGTCCTCTCTCCTCTCTAGTGAGTGCAGCCTGTCCTCTCTCCTCTCTAGTGAGTGCAGCCTGTCCTCTCTCCTCTCTAGTGAGTGTAGCCTGTCATCTCTCCTCTCTAGTGAGTACAGCCTGTCCTCTCTCCTCTCTAGTGAGTGCAGCCTGTCCTCTCCTCTTTAGTGAGTGCAGCCTGTCCTCTCTCCTCTAGTGAGTACAGCCTGTCCTCTCTCCTCTCTAGTGAGTACAGCCTGTCATCTCTCCTCTCTAGTGAGTGCAGCCTGTCCTCTCTCCTCCCTAGTGAGTGTAGCCTGTCATCTCTCCTCTCTAGTGAGTACAGCCTGTCCTCTCTCCTCTCTAGTGAGTGTAGCCTGTCCTCTCTCCTCTCTAGTGAGTACAGCCTGTCCTCTCTCCTCTCTAGTGAGTGCAGCCTGTCCTCTCTCCTCTCTAGTGAGTGCAGCCTGTCCTCTCTCCTCTCTAGTGAGTACAGCCTGTCCTCTCTCCTCTCTAGTGAGTACAGCCTGTCCTCTCTCCTCTCTAGTGAGTACAGCCTGTCCTCTCTCCTCTCTAGTGAGTACAGCCTGTCCTCTCTCCTCTCTAGTGAGTACAGCCTGTCCTCTCTCCTCTCTAGTGAGTACAGCCTGTCCTCTCTAGTGAGTACAGCCTGTCCTCTCTCCTCTCTAGTGAGTGTAGCCTGTCCTCTCTCCTCTCTAGTGAGTACAGCCTGTCCTCTCTCCTCTCTAGTGAGTACAGCCTGTCCTCTCTCCTCTCTAGTGAGTACAGCCTGTCCTCTCTCCTCTCTAGTGAGTACAGCCTGTCCTCTCTCCTCTCTAGTGAGTACAGCCTGTCCTCTCTCCTCTCTAGTGAGTGTAGCCTGTCCTCTCTCCTCTCTAGTGAGTGTAGCCTGTCCTCTCTCCTCTCTAGTGAGTGTAGCCTGTCCTCTCTCCTCTCTAGTGAGTGCAGCCTGTCCTCTCTCCTCTCTAGTGAGTGCAGCCTGTCCTCTCTCCTCTCTAGTGAGTACAGCCTGTCCTCTCTCCTCTCTAGTGAGTACAGCCTGTCCTCTCTCCTCTCTAGTGAGTACAGCCTGTCCTCTCTCCTCTCTAGTGAGTACAGCCTGTCCTCTCTCCTCTCTAGTGAGTACAGCCTGTCCTCTCTCCTCTCTAGTGAGTGTAGCCTGTCCTCTCTCCTCTCTAGTGAGTACAGCCTGTCCTCTCTCCTCTCTAGTGAGTGCAGCCTGTCCTCTCTCCTCTCTAGTGAGTACAGCCTGTCCTCTCTCCTCTCTAGTGAGTACAGCCTGTCCTCTCTCCTCTCTACTGAGTACAGCCTGTCCTCTCTCCTCTCTAGTGAGTGCAGCCTGTCCTCTCTCCTCTCTAGTGAGTGCAGCCTGTCCTCTCTCCTCTCTAGTGAGTGTAGCCTGTCCTCTCTCCTCTCTAGTGAGTACAGCCTGTCCTCTCTCCTCTCTAGTGAGTGCAGCCTGTCCTCTCTCCTCTCTAGTGAGTACAGCCTGTCCTCTCTCCTCTCTAGTGAGTACAGCCTGTCCTCTCTCCTCTCTAGTGAGTACAGCCTGTCCTCTCTCCTCTCTAGTGAGTACAGCCTGTCCTCTCTCCTCTCTAGTGAGTACAGCCTGTCCTCTCTCCTCTCTAGTGAGTACAGCCTGTCCTCTCTCCTCTCTAGTGAGTACAGCCTGTCCTCTCTCCTCTCTAGTGAGTGTAGCCTGTCCTCTCTCCTCTCTAGTGAGTACAGCCTGTCCTCTCTCCTCTCTAGTGAGTACAGCCTGTCCTCTCTCCTCTCTAGTGAGTACAGCCTGTCCTCTCTCCTCTCTAGTGAGTACAGCCTGTCCTCTCTCCTCTCTAGTGAGTACAGCCTGTCCTCTCTCCTCTCTAGTGAGTGTAGCCTGTCCTCTCTCCTCTCTAGTGAGTGTAGCCTGTCCTCTCTCCTCTCTAGTGAGTGTAGCCTGTCCTCTCTCCTCTCTAGTGAGTGTAGCCTGTCCTCTCTCCTCTCTAGTGAGTGCAGCCTGTCCTCTCTCCTCTCTAGTGAGTGCAGCCTGTCCTCTCTCCTCTCTAGTGAGTGCAGCCTGTCCTCTCTCCTCTCTAGTGAGTACAGCCTGTCCTCTCTCCTCTCTAGTGAGTACAGCCTGTCCTCTCTCCTCTCTAGTGAGTGCAGCCTGTCCTCTCTCCTCTCTAGTGAGTGCAGCCTGTCCTCTCTCCTCTCTAGTGAGTGCAGCCTGTCCTCTCTCCTCTCTAGTGAGTGCAGCCTGTCCTCTCTCCTCTCTAGTGAGTGCAGCCTGTCCTCTCTCCTCTCTAGTGAGTACAGCCTGTCTTCTCTCCTCTCTACTGAGTACAGCCTGTCCTCTCTCCTCTCTAGTGAGTGCAGCCTGTCCTCTCTCCTCTCTAGTGAGTGCAGCCTGTCCTCTCTCCTCTCTAGTGAGTGCAGCCTGTCCTCTCTCCTCTCTAGTGAGTGGACCCTGTCTGATATAATGTATGTGGTTGAGTATGTAGTACATAGTAAGAATATCTCATCCCTCTGTGTTCTTTCTGAGGTCTCGTGTCTCTCTGTCCTCTGTGTTCTTTCTGAGGTCTCGTGTCTCTCTGTCCTCTGTGGTCTTGCTGAGGTCTAGTGTCTCTCTGTCCTCTGTGTTCTTTCTGAGGCCTAGTGTAGCCTACTGTAGTTAAAGGATGAGCCCTCTACTCCTCTAAAGGCAAACCAGACAGGGTGCATCTCAAATCACACCCTATAGCCTAAAGTGCACTACCTGGACCCTGGTCAAAAGTAGTGGACTACATAGGGGAAAGAGTGCACTTTGGGACACACACTGTGCCTTTTGAAGAGGCTAGCTCATCAGCACATTTCACCCTCGGAAGCCCAAGAGCTGTCGGCCCGGGAATTGGATTCACGGGGAGAAGAATTAAAGTTGTATAAAGTGGTTTCCTAGGGCAGGAGACTGGTCTCTATGAGTATGAGTTCTGACTGTAGATTAAAACAGTACTCTGAGATCACAGCTAGTCTGCTCCTTTGTACACTGTATCACTCTGAGATCACAGCTAGTCTGCTCCTCTGTACACTGTATCACTCTGAGATCACAGCTAGTCTGCTCCTCTGTACACTGTATCACTCTGAGACTGTGTAGGGTGAGCCCGTTTTTTCTTCCAGACATTAACTGTCTTTTCCCCAGACATTGACTGTCTTTTCCCCAGACATTGACTATCTTTTCCAGACATTGACTGTCTATTCCCGACATTGACTGTCTTTCCCCGACATTGACTGGTGGTCCCGTGTGGCTCAGTTGGTAGAGCATGGCGCTTGCAACGCCAGGGTTGTGGGTTCATTTCCCACGGGGGGACCAGGATGAATATGTATGAACTTTCCAATTTGTAAGTCGCTCTGGATAAGAGCGTCTGCTAAATGACTTAAATGTAAATGTAAATTGACTGTCTATTTCCAGACATCATTGACTGTCTATATCCAGACATTGACTGTCTATTCCCGACATTGACTGTCTATTCCCGACATTGACTGTCTTTCCCCGACATTGACTGTCTATTTCCAGACATCATTGACTGTCTATATCCAGACATTGACTGTCTTTTTCAAGACATTGACTGTCTATTTCCAGACACCGACTGCCTTTTCCAGACATTGACTGTCTTTCCCCGACATTGACTGTCTATTTCCAGACATCATTGACTGTCTATTTCCAGACATTGACTGTCTATTTCCAGACTTTGACTGTCTATATCCAGACATTGACTGTCTATTTCCAGACCTTGACTGTCAAAGGTTCCTTCACATACTCTAGTTTTGTTTGCTTCACCGTCATGTTTGTTCATGCCTCTTTGTAACAGGACTCACTCACACTCCAATCTAACCACGTCTGAGTCGCGGTGCCTCTCATGTGTACTCGTCTCTATCTATGCTTCAGCACACACAGTTGCTCGGTTACCATTAAGTAGATTCAATCCGGACCGCGGGAGATCCGCGTCATAGCGCAATTGACATTTTAAAGGTAATTTCCGATTGATCTGACTTATGCAACGTTTACCGTGAGTGCGGTCTCTACGAACAAGGAAACATTGCCTCTAAAAAGGTGCATAGATGGAAAAAGGGGTGATCATATTGAATCCGTGGGCCAGTCGCTTGGAGAACTCACAGTTGTGTCTGACAGTGTCTGTGTGTCTCCTGCAGGAGTCTGAGTGGACACTGTGGATCTCCACGCGTACGAAGGGGTCCAGGGCCTTGCCGCTCCGCGGGACAGGCAGGTTGGAGCCACTGATAACCTTCACACAAGAGACAGAGATCGAGACAGGGACAGAGGGACAGAGACAGGGGGACAGAGAGACAGAGACAGAGACAGAGGGACAGGAGCTGTTAGTGTTTTTCCCTCTGAGCACCTGACATTATTGCTGTCTCTGTGACCCCAGAGACGGTTGAACCCAGCATGCCATGGTGTAAGACAGACAGGTGGTAGACATACAGACAGACAGACAGACAGACAGACAGACAGACAGACAGACAGACAGTTGGTAGACAGGTGGTAGACAGACAGACAGACAGTTGGTAGACAGGTGGTAGACAGACAGACATGTGGTAGACAGACAGACATGTGGTAGACAGACAGACAGGTGGTAGACAGACAGACAGTTGGTAGACAGTTGGTAGATAGACAGGACAGACATGTGTTAGACAGACAGACAGACAGACAGACAGACAGACAGGTGGTAGACAGACACAGACAGACAGACGTGGTAGACAGGCAGGTGGTAAACAGACAGACAGACAGACAGGTGGTAGACAGACAGACAGACAGGTGGTAGACAGGCAGGTGGTAAACAGACAGACAGACAGGTGGTAGACAGACAGACAGCCGTGTGGTAGACAGGCAGGCAGGCAGGCAGACAGACAGACAGACAGACAGACAGACAGACAGACAGACAGACAGACAGACAGACAGACAGACAGACAGACAGACAGACAGACAGACAGGTGGTAGACAGACAGACATTGGAATTTCAGTTTCCTTCCTGAATTCAAAATTCAAAATTTTTTCTCATTGCTTTTCAATGAGGATGTAAATGTTCCAATCGGATGGGGCGTGTATTCTTCTGCCTGCCTCGGGGCCTGGGGCCAGGGATACATCAGCACTAGGAGTGGGTATGGGGGAGAGAACCGAGGGAGGGAGGGAGGAAGGGAGGAGGGAAGTAGAAGTTTAATTACACCAGTCTGGCAGGCTTATCTGTAGTCCGCTCTCTCCACCTTCTGTCGTCCCTATGCCCAACCCTGATCAAAGACAAACCTGCGTGCAGTTATCTGGATATGCCTGCCTGGCACCGATGGATCCGCCTCACTCAGGAAATGGGAAGTCAATGACCCCCCCCCCCCCCCCCAACTGCCTCATAGTGATGCCATAGGTATTGTGAGGTTTGATCATCAGTCCGGTAATTACCAGGCTAGTGGAACATGTGTGGGACTGTACATCAGTTAAATCACTGTGTGATGGACTGACCCATGACTCATTGATTTAGGGTAAAGTGGAACTATGCATGACTATGGGTTTATTGGGGGGGGGGGTTTATGGTAATTATACAGAATCCCAAAACTCACTCAGATTGGGTCAGTAAAGTCCATTCTCCTGCTCAAGGAAACCGATTGTTAAGAAATAGATTGGTAAAAACAGTATGAAAAAATAGATCCATAAGAGTTGAAAAGTAAGCAACGTTTTTTTCTTACCTCTTCTAGTTGAATTATTCAATACAGCAGCATCCCTATTTATAAGTGAACATATTCTATTTATAAATCTGATTCCACTGGACTTGAAAGCTCTGCAGGAGGCTTTCTAGAAGGCTTTCCCTGGAGTGGAGTGACAGACCAGAAGGATGATGTTGTTGATACATAAAGGTGCTTTTGTTTCCTCTGATAAGAGATGACATGTATTTTTCATGCGCAGGGGGAGTCTAATTTAGTCTACTGAAGCAATAAGGCCCGGGGGGGTGTGGCGTATGGCTAATATAGCACGGCTAAAGGCTGTTCTTACGCACAACGCAATGCAGAGTGCCTGGATACAGCTCTTAGCTGTGTTTAATTGGCCTTATACCACAAACCCCAGAGGTGCCTTATTGCTATTATAAACTGGTTACCAACGTAATTAGAGCAGTAAACAGGTCATTCTACGTCATACCCGTGGGATATTGTCTGTTATAAACTGGGTGGTTCGAGCCCTGAATGCTGATTGGCTGACAGCCGTGGTATATCAGACTGTATACCACGGGTATGACAAAACATTTATTTTTGCTGCTCTAATTACGTTGGTAACCAGTTTATAATTGCAATAAGGCACGGGGGGGTCTGTGATATATTGGCAATATACCACAGCTAAGGGCTGTTTCCAGGCACTCTGCATTGCGTTGTGCATAAGAACAGCCTTTAGCAGTGGTATATTGGCCATATACCACACGTGCCTTATTGCTTAAATATACCACAGCTTTCAGCCAATCAACATCCAGGACGCAAACTACCAAGTTTATAAATATGCATGTTGCTCCTTAGACCTCTACACATAAACTGGGAATTAAAATACTTTGAGAATTCAAAACAAAATGCATTCCACTGCGCTTGACCTTTGAGTGTATTTGGAATGCATTCCACTGCGCTTGACCTTTGAGTGTATTTGGAATGGAACAGTGTCTTCTGAATAAAACCCACAAGCATCTCTCTTTCTCGTGCACTGATGCAGCTTGTTTACATATCGATTTGCCCAGAGAGTTTTCAGCTATACTTTTCGTGGCTGTTTATTTACCACCACAGACAGATGCTGGCACTAAGACCGCACTCAGTCAGCTGTGTAAGGAAATAAGCAAACAGGAAACCGCTCACCCAGAGGCGGCGCTCCTAATGGCCGGAGACTTTAATGCAGGGAAACTTAAATCAGTTCTACCTAATTTCTATCAACATGTTAAATGTGCAACCAGAGGGAAAAAAATTCTAGATCACCTGTACTCCACACACAGAGACGTGTACAAAGCTCTCCCTCGCCCTCCATTTGGTAAATCCGACCACAACTCTATCCTCCTGATTCCTGCTTACACGCAAAAATTAAAGCAGGAAGCACCAGTGACTAAAGTGGTCAGATGAAGCAGATGCTAAACTACAGGACTGCTTTGCTATCACAGACTGGAACATGTTCCGGGATTCTTCCGATGGCATTGAGGAGTACACCACATCAGTCACTGGCTTTATCAATAAGTGCATCGAATACGTCATCCCCACAGTGACTGTACGTACATACCCCAACCAGAAGCCATTGATTACAGGCAACATTCGCACTGAGCTAAAGTGTAGAGCTGCCGCTTTCAAGGTAGCTTATAAGAAATCCTGCTATGCCCTGCGACGAACCATCAAACAGGCAAGGCATCAATACAGGGCAAAGATTGAATCATACTACACCGGCTCCGACGCTCGTCTTATGTGGTAGGGCTTGCAAACTATTACAGACTACAAAGGGAAGCACAGCCGCGAGCTGCCCAGTGACACGAGCCTACCAGACGAGCTAAATCACTTCTATGCTCGCTTCGAGGCAAGCAACACTGAGGCATGCATGAGAACATCAGCTGTTCTGGAGGACTGTGTGATCACGCTCTCCGTAGCCGACATGAGTAAGACCTTTAAACAGGTCAACATACACAAGGCTGTTGGGCCAGACGGATTACCAGGACGTGTGCTCCGGGCATGTGCTGACCAACTGGCAGGTGTCTTCACTGACATTTTCGACCTGTCCCTGACCGAGTCTGTAATACCAACATATTTCAAGCAGACCACCATAGTCCCTGTGCCCAAGAACACAAAGAAAACCTGTCTAAATGCCTACAGACCCATAGCACTCACGTCCGTAGCCATGAAGTGCTTTAAAAAGCTGGTAATGGCTCACATCAACACCATTATCCCAGAAACCCTAGACTCACTCCAATTTGCATACCGCCCAAACAGATCCACAGATGAAGCAATCTCTATTGCACTCCACACTGCCCTTTCCCACCTGGACAAAAGGAACACCTAAGTGAGAATGCTATTCATTGACTACAGCTCAGCGTTCAACACCATAGTACCCTCAAAGCTCATCACTAAGCTAAGGATCCTGGGACTAAACACCTCCCTCTGCAACTGGATCCTGGACTTCCTGACAGGCCGCCCCCAGGTGGTGAGGGTAGGTAACAACACATCTGCCACTCTGATCCTCAACACTGGAGCCCCCCATGGGTGCGTGCTCAGTCCCCTCCTGTACTCTCTGTTCACCCACGACTGCATGGCCAGGCACGACTTAAACACCATTATTAAGTTTGCAGACAACACAACAGTGGTAGGCCTGATCACCGACAACGACGAGGCAGCCTATAGGGAGGAGGTCAGAGACCTGGCCGGGTGGTGCCAGAATAACAACCTATCCCTCAACTTAACCAAGACTAAGGAGATGATTGTGGACTACAGGAAAGAAGGACCGAGCACGCCCCCATTCTCATTGACGGGGCTGTAGTGGAGCAGGTTGAAAGCTTCAAGTTCCTTGGTGTCCACATCACCAACAAACTAGTGTCGTGTCTTTGCTATCGTTAAATTGAAGACTTATAGTTTTTATCATAGATTCCTGTAATTAGGGATTACGCGATCACTTGAGTAATAACGTAATTAATTAACTATGAATTCGAGGGCACCAGGGAAAGTTATTAGATTACAAAGTTATAATTTCCCAATATAACCTTTCAGATATTTTCATATCTGATCAATAGTCTTCTAATTAATGATTTATTTACTCTACCTCACGTCAGTCTCATTCCAAACGTCGTAAATCGTTGATTATCTGCACGAACCCAGTCTTCACTATGAGTCATCCATACATCAATTGTCTTAAATCATTTATTTATTACTAACTAATTAATTCACAGAAATGCATAAACAAACAAACAAACTTAAAATAGTTACATGAAATGATGGGAGCAATATGCCCTAGTGGGCTGAACCGGCATGGCGGCTGTTAGACAAGGGGAAAATGGCGTTCGACTAAGAATTCACTACAGAGTCCATAATTATAACAATTGAAATGCTAATCCTTACACATGAACGCTCACTCATTCGGGAACAATTGCAATCAATATATATATAGTTACGCTCGGTGTGTGTGTCGTCTTGATCGTTGGAGTGAAGTTAGTTTCTGTTGGAGTTCCTTCTGTCTCGGTGTTATTGTGGAGAGTTCAGAGTCACATTCGTTATAGAATGGATGTTTCGGGGGTTGTCTTTCTTCGCGTTCAATGATACCGAATTCCTAGCTGCAGACTAGTAGTCAATATCAAAGACTTGTTCTCATTCGTCTTAAGAGTTTAACCACGTGGTATGGTTAAAGATTCGCCAATGATACTTTAACCTTCGTTCTCCTCCTAATGGAGAAAAGCATGGTCTAAATGGTAATTTCTTAAAGTTGGCTTTTATTCAGATAGCAGAGAGGGGTGGTTCCATGGTCTCTGACCCAACTGGCTCAGGGGCGGTCCTTGGATTTAGTTCAAATACAACAGGGAGTTGTATTTTCCTTCATTAAACAGTTCAAAATCATATTACACAATTATACAAACAGTATCATACTCACTCATTCATTTTATACAACACACAGATGTAAACCTCATATCTGAGGTTATTATATAAACAGCGGTATGGTAATGTGGTCCCACAGTCTCACATGAGTTTCCCACGTGGTGACAAATGGACCGGTTCATAGCTGGACTGTCCACCGATCTTTCATACTTTTGCAGGAATATGAAATATGTTCGTACCCCAAGTTCTGTGAGGTGGAAGAGAATTCCTTTGTCCTGAAAGTTTACCCTCTCTCTTAATACTGTTTGTGGTGGGGGGATTCTCAGGAATTTACAACATCTCTCTGTGATCACCGCATGGGTTGTGGTGGAAAGGGAGAGGCAGGGAGAGGGGGATGGGGTTTGCAGTACCCAAGCAGGCAACATCATGACACTAGGTAAGGTCCAAACACACCAAGACAGTCGTGAGGAGGACACGACAAAGCCTATTCCCCCTCAGGAAACTAAAAAGATTTGGCATGGCTCCTGAGATCCTCAAAAGGTTCTACAGCTGCAACATCGAGAGCATCCTGACTGGTTGCATCACTGCCTGATACGGCAATTGCTCGGCCTCCGACTGCAAGGCACTACAGAGGGTAGTGCGTACGGCCCAGTACATCACAGTGGCTAAGCTGCCTGCCATCCAGGACCTCTACACCAGGCGGTGTCAGAGGAAGGCCCTAAAAATTGTCAAAGACCCCAGCCGCCCCAGTCATAGACTGTTCTCTCTACTACCGCATGGCAAGCGGTACCGGAGTGCCAAGTCTAGGACAAAAAGGCTTCTCAACAGTTTTTACCCCCAAGCCATAAGACTCCTGAACAGGTAATCAAATGGCTACCCGGACTATTTGCATTGTGTGCCCCCCCCCCCCCCCCCCCCCCCAACCCCTATTTTACGCTGCTACTCTGTTTATCATATATGCATAGTCATACATTCATGTACATACTACCTCAATTGGCCTGACCAACCAGTGCCACCGCACATTGGCTAACCGGGCTATTTGCATTGTGTCCCGCCAACCCCTCTTTTACGCTACTGCTACTCTCTGTTCATCATATATGCATAGTCACTTTAACCATATCTACATGTACATACTACCTCAATCAGCCCGACTAACCGGTGTTTGTATGTAGCCTCGCTACTGTATGTAGCCTCTCTACTGTATATAGCCTCTCTACTGTATATAGCCTCGCTACAGTATATAGCCTCGCTACTGTATATAGCCTCTCTACTGTATATAGCCTCGCTACTGTATATAGCCTCGCTACTGTATATAGCCTCTACTGTATATAGCCTCTCTACTGTATATAGCCTCGCTACTGTATATAGCCTCGCTACTGTATATAGCCTCTCTACTGTTATTTTTCACTGTCTTTTTACTGTTGTTTTTATTTCTTTACTTACCTATTGTTCACCTAATACCTTTTTTGCACTATTGGTTAGAGCCTGTAAGTAAACATTTCACTGTAAGGTCTACTACACCTGTTGTATTCGGCGCACGTGACAAATAAACTTTGATTTGATTTGTATTTGGAATGCATTCCACTGCGCTTGACCTTTGAGTGTATTTAGAATGGTACAGTGTCTTCTGAATAAAACCTACAAGCATCTCTCTTTCTCGTGCGCTAGAGCAGCTTGTTTAAATATTCAGTACAAAAAGGACAACGTTTAATTGGACTCTGTAGAGTATTCTCCTTGAGTGTGCTAATGTAGACCGGGCGGCCAGAGCGTGATGACTAACAAACTGAAACTGGTCTTTGACTTCGCAGAGATAATGTGTTTTAGTCTATCTATGTTGCTGTGGAAGTGGATGTTGTAACGTAACCCCAAAAAGTTAGAGGTACAGAAGCAGTAAGTTAGAGAAGCAGTAAGTTAGAGAAGCAGTAAGTTAGAGAAGCAGTAAGTTAGAGAAGCAGTAAGTTAGAGGTAAAGAAGCAGTAAGTTAGAGGTAAAGAAGCAGTAAGTTAGAGGTAGAGAAGCAGTAAGTTAGAGGTAAAGAAGCAGTAAGTTAGGTGGATAAGCAGTGTTAGGTAGAGAAGCAGTAAGTTAGAGGTAAAGAAGCAGTAAGTTAGAGGTAGAGAAGCAGTAAGTTAGAGGTAAAGAAGCAGTAAGTTAGAGGTAGAGAAGCAGTAAGTTAAAGGTAGAGAAGCAGTAAGTTAGAGGTAAAGCAGTAAGTTAGAGGTAATGAAGCAGTAAGTTAGGTGGAGAAGCAGTAAGTTAGAGGTAGAGAAGCAGTAAGTTAAAGGTAGAGAAGCAGTAAGTTAGAGGTAAAGCAGTAAGTTAGAGGTAATGAAGCAGTAAGTTAGAGGTAAAGAAGCAGTAAGTTAGAGGTAAAGAAGCAGTAAGTTAGAGGTAGAGAAGCAGTAAGTTAGAGGTAGAGAAGCAGTAAGTTAGAGGTAAAGAAGCAGTAAGTTAGAGGTAAAGAAGCAGTAAGTTAGAGGTAAAGAAGCAGTAAGTTAGAGGTAGAGAAGCAGTAAGTTAGAGGTAGAGAAGCAGTAAGTTAGAGGTAGAGAAGCAGTAAGTTAGAGGTAGAGAAGCAGTAAGTTAAAGGTAGAGAAGCAGTAAGTTAAAGGTAGAGAAGCAGTAAGTTAGAGGTAAAGCAGTAAGTTAGAGGTAATGAAGCAGTAAGTTAGGTGGAGAAGCAGTAAGTTAGAGGTAGAGAAGCAGTAAGTTAAAGGTAGAGAAGCAGTAAGTTAGAGGTAAAGCAGTAAGTTAGAGGTAATGAAGCAGTAAGTTAGAGGTAAAGAAGCAGTAAGTTAGAGGTAAAGAAGCAGTAAGTTAGAGGTAGAGAAGCAGTAAGTTAGAGGTAGAGAAGCAGTAAGTTAGAGGTAAAGAAGCAGTAAGTTAGAGGTAAAGAAGCAGTAAGTTAGAGGTAAAGAAGCAGTAAGTTAGAGGTAGAGAAGCAGTAAGTTAGAGGTAGAGAAGCAGTAAGTTAGAGGTAGAGAAGCAGTAAGTTAGAGGTAAAGAAGCAGTAAGTTAGAGGTAAAGGCAGAGATAAATGTTCCAGATAGGATGGACACCCCTCCCCCCACATTCACCCCCTCCCCCCCACATTCACCCCCTCCCACAAAACACCCCCTCCCCTCCCCACACACCTCCTCCCACACAACACCCCCTCCCACACAACACCCCCTCCCCCCACATTCACCCCCTCCCCTCCCCACACACCCCCTCCCCTCCCCACACACCCCCTCCCCCCACTCACACCCCCTCCCCACTCACACCCCCTCCCCACTCACACCCCCACATCGTTGCATCACTCAGTTCTAGTACCTTCAGCAGTAGGTGTGCTGGCTTCAGGTTGTGACGGTAACTGTTCGGATTAAAGCCCCACTGATTGACTCTGAGGAAGAGGGGTTTGAGGACGTAACCACAGCCACCGTTGTCCTGGAAACGCCCGTTGTTCAGGTCCATGGGCAGGCCCAACGACTGGAAGTTGAGAGCCACTGTAAGAAGAGTCCAGATGACACAATGTCAGCATTGCCACACGGGCACAGACAAGACCAGACAGATTACATTCTCCA
This sequence comes from Salvelinus namaycush, assembly GCF_016432855.1. Taxonomy (NCBI): domain Eukaryota; kingdom Metazoa; phylum Chordata; class Actinopteri; order Salmoniformes; family Salmonidae; genus Salvelinus; species Salvelinus namaycush. Next base: position 54,467,725 of record NC_052327.1, on the reverse strand, counting down.
GCTCTCCGTCAGCCTAGATTAGACTGGGATTGGACTACAAAAACAAAAAATTTAAACATTCAATGTATTTCCTTACAGTTCAACATTACCAAGCACAGCCAGGGGTCTTTGAATAGAGTTTGATTTGTTTATTGATGTCAAATATAATGACAAAGGGGTTTCATCTCCTTCTGCCTTCAAGCAATTAAAATGATGTTGTCATAATCTCAGTCTTACCAAAGAAACAAAGATGTCATGAAAGGAATATGAACTGAATGTCTGTGCCAGAAAAACATTTTATTTTTTTAATGTTTTTTGACTATTCTCAAATTAAACGTCAAGTTTATTTTCCATAATGAATGAATTGAAGATCGCATTCACCCAAGCTCTCACATTTAAACACGGCAAGAAATAACGATCACACCAAAGCGGTCCAAAGACCATTAGCGTTCTGATTGGCATTTCAGGAAGTTTTGGGTGTGAACATGGAGCTCATTCAAAAACTTTTTCTGTCCACCTACCCAGCTGTGAGCCCACATTCCAGAACCCCTGAGGGTTGTAGTTGGAGGACATGGTTCTAGATCCTGCTGGGTAGATCCTGGTGATAAACACCATGTTGTGCTGGATGAAATCTGGAGCTGAGAGATGAGAATATGTGGTTGTTGTACGTTTCTCTGGATACGATGGACTGCTATGTGAACTAAAATGACACGAGGAGACTAGAAAGACTAGGAAAGTACACGGTAACTTCATTAGCATCACATCAACTAGAAGTTACGGTCATCATGTGACCTCCTTATCAGATTCGGTGAAGACGAAGGATAAGCATTTGTCACAAACGGCTGATTAAATTGGTACTACTCGTTCGGGGACAGGGTGTCCTTGCAGCATTATACGTAGGCTTTGTGCTTTAAAGAAATATCACATCAAGGAGCCATTACAGTAACAAGAGGCTGATAATGGCTGTTGAGTGAAATCCATCATAACTCATCTCTCAATGCGTCATTCCCCTCCACTCTATCTCCACGCCGTAGCACAATGACCTGTTTACTGATTGTGCTTTGAAATCGAATCTCAACAGTCTCTTTTCATTCAAATCTCAACAGTCTCTTTTCATTCAAATCTCAACAGTCTCTTTTCATTCAAATCTCAACAGTCTCTTTTCATTCAAATCTCAACAGTCTCTTTTCATTCCAATCTCAACAGTCTTTTTTCCTTTTCACTAGCAGTATGAATATGAGACACTCAACTCCTGTTTTTACTGCTGCCTGTGTTCAACATTTCATACATTGCTAGATACCCCCCCCCCCCCCCCATGTGCAGTTTTAAACACTAATTTGGTAAGTCTTCCAAGGTACAAAACCTGAGGTCTTGACCAGCTTGTGAGCCTTCTTCTCCCCCAGAGAGCTATTCTCATAGTACTGCTGGTGTTCTCTGGCATGGCTGAAGCTGTGGAACTTCACTGACTTGGTGTAGACCACCAGGTTAGATAGAGACTCAGCAACTACTGCTGCCTTCTTCCTCTTCGGGGGGGGGGGAGGGGGGGGGGGGAGAGAGAGAGAGAGAGAAAGAGAGAGAGGTTAAGGTTGTGGCTAGGGTTAGGGTTGAGCTGGGGAGTGGAAATTAAGCTCTAGGGTTAGAGTTAGGATTTTAGGTTAGGGACAGGACAATCTCCGCATATGTCTAACCTCACTGACCGTGCTTTAGTGCTAGTGTTTATAGGGAGATGTACAGGAACAGTTTCTCTGTGTCCTCTAATCTAGTATACCAGTGTACAATACCTGATATCATACCTCATTAAGAACCCTGACTTACTTTCTTCCCTGACCGTTTCAATTTGGAATGGTGCTTTGTTTTGAGATTAGGCTCCTCTTCCTCATCCTCATCATCATCCTCTTCCTCACTGTCTTCCCCCTCTGAGTTTCTCTCCCTCCTGTCCTCTGAGTCTCTCTCTCTCCTGTCCTCTGAGTCTCTCTCTCTCATGTCCTCTGAGTTTCTCTCCCTCCTGTCCTCTGTCTCTGGCTCACACTGAGGACTGAGCTTTTTGTTCTTAATCAGGATTTTATATTTCAGCTCCTGTCAACCCAGAGACATAATCCACATATCTGATCTGTCTCAGTGGGAAACAGACAGTCAAGAAAACGTTTCACAAAGAAAATGTTTACGTTTCCGGTTCCAGTGACATGCGTAGATACGCATGGCCTTATCGTGGCTTTCTTTAGCTGACAATGAATTAATGGACTTGTTTTCTACCGATTGTAAATAGTAAACACCATATTAAGGTGTGGGACATTCATTGTATGACAAGAAAAAACAAGCAGGTCTATTTCACTTTAGCAGATTGAATAATCTGGCCATCCACAATTCACCTGAAGCTGGAGTCTCATATCTCCCTCACTAACTGGCCATCCACAATTCACCTGAAGCTGGAGTCTCATATCTCCCTTTAACAGATAGAATAATCTGGCCATCCACAATTCACCTGAAGCTGGAGTCTCATATCTCACTTTAACAGATTGAATAATCTGGCCATCCACAATTCACCTGAAGCTGGAGTCTCATATCTCACTCACTAACTGGCCATCCACAATTCACCTGAAGCTGGAGTCTCATATCTCCCTTTAGCAGATTGAATAATCTGGCCATCCACAATTCACCTGAAGCTGGAGTCTCATATCTCACTTTAACAGATTGAATAATCTGGCCATCCACAATTCACCTGAAGCTGGAGTCTCATATCTCACTCACTAACTGGCCATCCACAATTCACCTGAAGCTGGAGTCTCATATCTCCCTTTAGCAGATTGAATAATCTGGCCATCCACAATTCACCTGAAGCTGGAGTCTCATATCTCACTCACTAACTGGCCATCCACAATTCACCTGAAGCTGGAGTCTCATATCTCCCTTTAGCAGATTGAATAATCTGGCCATCCACAATTCACCTGAAGCTGGAGTCTCATATCTCACTTTAACAGATTGAATAATCTGGCCATCCACAATTCACCTGAAGCTGGAGTCTCATATCTCCCTTTAGCAGATTGAATAATCTGGCCATCCACAATTCACCTGAAGCTGGAGTCTCATATCTCCCTTTAGCAGATTGAATAATCTGGCCATCCACAATTCACCTGAAGCTGGAGTCTCATATCTCCCTCACTAACTGGCCATCCACAATTCACCTGAAGCTGGAGTCTCATATCTCACTTTAACAGATTGAATAATCTGGCCATCCACAATTCACCTGAAGCTGGAGTCTCATATCTCACTTTAACAGATTGAATAATCTGGCCATCCACAATTCACCTGAAGCTGGAGTCTCATATCTCACTTTAGCAGATAGAATAATCTGGCCATCCACAATTCACCTGAAGCTGGAGTCTCATATCTCACTTTAACAGATTGAATAATCTGGCCATCCACAATTCACCTGAAGCTGGAGTCTCATATCTCACTTTAACAGATTGAATAATCTGGCCATCCACAATTCACCTGAAGCTGGAGTCTCATATCTCACTTTAGCAGATAGAATAATCTGGCCATCCACAATTCACCTGAAGCTGGAGTCTCATATCTCACTTTAACAGATTGAATAATCTGGCCATCCACAATTCACCTGAAGCTGGAGTCTCATATCTCACTTTAGCAGATAGAATAATCTGGCCATCCACAATTCACCTGAAGCTGGAGTCTCATATCTCACTTTAACAGATTGAATAATCTGGCCATCCACAATTCACCTGAAGCTGGAGTCTCATATCTCACTTTAGCAGATTGAATAATCTGGCCATCCACAATTCACCTGAAGCTGGAGTCTCATATCTCACTTTAACAGATTGAATAATCTGGCCATCCACAATTCACCTGAAGCTGGAGTCTCATATCTCACTTTAGCAGATAGAATAATCTGGCCATCCACAATTCACCTGAAGCTGGAGTCTCATATCTCACTTTAACAGATTGAATAATCTGGCCATCCACAATTCAACGGAAGCTGGAGTCTCATATCTCACTTTAACAGATTGAATAATCTGGCCATCCACAATTCACCTGAAGCTGGAGTCTCATATCTCACTTTAGCAGATAGAATAATCTGGCCATCCACAATTCACCTGAAGCTGGAGTCTCATATCTCACTTTAACAGATTGAATAATCTGGCCATCCACAATTCACCTGAAGCTGGAGTCTCATATCTCACTTTAGCAGATAGAATAATCTGGCCATCCACAATTCACCTGAAGCTGGAGTCTCATATCTCACTTTAACAGATTGAATAATCTGGCCATCCACAATTCACCTGAAGCTGGAGTCTCATATCTCACTTTAACAGATTGAATAATCTGGCCATCCACAATTCACCTGAAGCTGGAGTCTCATATCTCACTTTAGCAGATTGAATAATCTGGCCATCCACAATTCACCTGAAGCTGGAGTCTCATATCTCACTTTAGCAGATAGAATAATCTGGCCATCCACAATTCACCTGAAGCTGGAGTCTCATATCTCACTTTAGCAGATAGAATAATCTGGCCATCCACAATTCACCTGAAGCTGGAGTCTCATATCTCACTTTAGCAGATTGAATAATCTGGCCATCCACAATTCACCTGAAGCTGGAGTCTCATATCTCACTTTAGCAGATTGAATAATCTGGCCATCCACAATTCACCTGAAGCTGGAGTCTCATATCTCACTTTAACAGATTGAATAATCTGGCCATCCACAATTCACCTGAAGCTGGAGTCTCATATCTCACTTTAGCAGATAGAATAATCTGGCCATCCACAATTCACCTGAAGCTGGAGTCTCATATCTCACTTTAACAGATTGAATAATCTGGCCATCCACAATTCACCTGAAGCTGGAGTCTCATATCTCACTTTAACAGATTGAATAATCTGGCCATCCACAATTCACCTGAAGCTGGAGTCTCATATCTCCCTTTAACAGATTGAATAATCTGGCCATCCACAATTCACCTGAAGCTGGAGTCTCATATCTCACTTTAACAGATTGAATAATCTGGCCATCCACAATTCACCTGAAGCTGGAGTCTCATATCTCACTTTAGCAGATTGAATAATCTGGCCATCCACAATTCACCTGAAGCTGGAGTCTCATATCTCACTTTAGCAGATAGAATAATCTGGCCATCCACAATTCACCTGAAGCTGGAGTCTCATATCTCACTTTAGCAGATTGAATAATCTGGCCATCCACAATTCACCTGAAGCTGGAGTCTCATATCTCACTTTAGCAGATTGAATAATCTGGCCATCCACAATTCACCTGAAGCTGGAGTCTCATATCTCACTTTAGCAGATTGAATAATCTGGCCATCCACAATTCACCTGAAGCTGGAGTCTCATATCTCACTTTAGCAGATAGAATAATCTGGCCATCCACAATTCACCTGAAGCTGGAGTCTCATATCTCACTTTAGCAGATTGAATAATCTGGCCATCCACAATTCACCTGAAGCTGGAGTCTCATATCTCCCTTTAACAGATAGAATAATCTGGCCATCCACAATTCACCTGAAGCTGGAGTCTCATATCTCACTTTAGCAGATAGAATAATCTGGCCATCCACAATTCACCTGAAGCTGGAGTCTCATATCTCCCTTTAACAGATAGAATAATCTGGCCATCCACAATTCACCTGAAGCTGGAGTCTCATATCTCACTTTAGCAGATAGAATAATCTGGCCATCCACAATTCACCTGAAGCTGGAGTCTCATATCTCACTTTAGCAGATAGAATAATCTGGCCATCCACAATTCACCTGAAGCTGGAGTCTCATATCTCACTTTAGCAGATAGAATAATCTGGCCATCCACAATTCACCTGAAGCTGGAGTCTCATATCTCCCTTTAACAGATAGAATAATCTGGCCATCCACAATTCACCTGAAGCTGGAGTCTCATATCTCACTTTAGCAGATAGAATAATCTGGCCATCCACAATTCACCTGAAGCTGGAGTCTCATATCTCCCTTTAACAGATTGAATAATCTGGCCATCCACAATTCACCTGAAGCTGGAGTCTCATATCTCACTTTAGCAGATTGAATAATCTGGCCATCCACAATTCACCTGAAGCTGGAGTCTCATATCTCACTTTAGCAGATAGAATAATCTGGCCATCCACAATTCACCTGAAGCTGGAGTCTCATATCTCACTTTAGCAGATAGAATAATCTGGCCATCCACAATTCACCTGAAGCTGGAGTCTCATATCTCACTTTAACAGATTGAATAATCTGGCCATCCACAATTCACCTGAAGCTGGAGTCTCATATCTCACTTTAACAGATTGAATAATCTGGCCATCCACAATTCACCTGAAGCTGGAGTCTCATATCTCACTTTAACAGATTGAATAATCTGGCCATCCACAATTCACCTGAAGCTGGAGTCTCATATCTCACTTTAGCAGATAGAATAATCTGGCCATCCACAATTCACCTGAAGCTGGAGTCTCATATCTCCCTCACTGATTTTAAGCATCAGCTGTCAGAGCAGCTAACCGATCATTGCATCTGTACATGTAAATAGCCCATCTGTAAATAGCCCACCCAACTACCTCATCCCCATATTGTTATTAATTTTTTTGCTCCTTTGCACCCCAGTACCTCCTCTTGCACATTCATCTTCTGCGCATCTATCACTCCAGTGTTAATGCTAAATTGTAATTATTTCCCCACTATGGCCTATTTATTGCCTTACCTCCCTAATCTTACTACATTTCAACACACTGCATATAGACTTTTCTATTGTGTTATTGACTGTACGTTTGTTTATCCCATGTGTAACTCTGTGTTGTTTGTGTCGCACTGCTTTGCTTTGTCTTGGCCAGGTCGCAGTTGTAAATGAGAACTTGTTCTCAACTGGCCTAACTGGTTAAATAAATGTTAAATAAATAAATAAATAAACCTGTGGGAACATAAACCATTTTTCTGATAATAAATTCTGCCAATGGATTAAGAGCTAGTGCTCCTGCAGCTAGAAGTGTCTATTTGACTGTTTACATTCTGTAATATTTACTTGTTTCTTTCTTTTATCTTCATTACCCACCGTAACATCAAGTCTACTAACTAAACTATGAAGGTCTGAAAATGGTTCCTTATCATTTGTATTTCTTTTTTATTATTTTGGTGGGGGAAGTAGGGAGGGGGGAACCGGAGAGGGAGGGCTGGGGGCTAGGGAGGGGGGAACCAGAGAGGGAGCCCAGGACCTCCACACCAGCCCAGGACCTCCACATCCTTCACCTCCTTCCCCTGTGGGATCATCTGAGACCAGCCACCCGGACAGGTGAGGAAACTGTGGGTTTCCACAACCGTAGAATTTCTACACAAACTGTCAGATACCGTCTCAGGGAAGCTCATCTGCGTGCTCGTCATCCTCACCGGGGTCTTGAACGTCTCAGGGAAGCTCATCTGCGTGCTCGTCATCCTCACCAAGGTTTTGACCTGACTGCAGTTTTCTGAACCACACCCCTACTTTTTTTTAAAAAAGATATCTGTGACCAACATACGCATATCTGTATTCCCAGTCATGTGACATCCATGCATTAGGGATTTATTTAAATTTATTTAAATTTGAATTTATTTAAATTGCAACTCAGTAAAATCTTTGAAAATGTTGCGAATATATCCCCATAAAAATCTGTGAGTTTGCTAGAGATATCTGTTTTTTGACAATGAGACATCCCAAAGTCGTATGTAGCGTCTGAACCATTTGGCCTACAAAACTATTATTACCCCTTTTATGGAAAGACGAGACTCTCACGAACACGATGTGTTCCGTTTTCTGGGGGGAGGGTTTGGGGGTGCAGGTAGAGATGTGTTTCTGGGGGGAGGGTGTGTGGGGGCAGGTAGAGATGTGTTTCTGGGGGGAGGGTGTGTGGGGGGGCAGGTAGAGATGTGTTTCTGGGGGGGGACAGGTAGAGATGTGTTTCTGGGGGAGGGTGTGGGGGGGCAGGTAGAGATGTGTTTTTGGGGGGAGGGTGTGGGGGGGGCAGGTAGAGATGTGTTTATGGGGGGAGGGTGTGGGGGGGCAGGTAGAGATGTGTTTATGGGGGGAGGGTGTGGGGGGGGCAGGTAGAGATGTGTTTATGGGGGGAGGGTGTGGGGGGGGCAGGTAGAGATGTGTTTCTGGGGGGGGACAGGTAGAGATGTGTTTCTGGGGGAGGGTGTGGGGGGGCAGGTAGAGATGTGTTTCTGGGGGGAGGGTGTGGGGGGGGCAGGTAGAGATGTGTTTCTGGGGGGGGACAGGTAGAGATGTGTTTCTGGGGGGAGGATGTGGGGGGGGACAGGTAGAGATGTGTTTCTGGGGGGAGGATGTTGGGGGGGCAGGTAGAGATGTGTTTCTGGGGGGAGGGTGTGGGGGGGCAGGTAGAGATGTGTTTCTGGGGGGAGGGTGTGGGGGGGCAGGTAGAGATGTGTTTCTGGGGGGAGGGTGTGGGGGGGCAGGTAGAGATGTGTTTCTGGGGGGAGGGTGTGGGGGGGCAGGTAGAGATGTGTTTTTGGGGGGAGGGTGTGGGGGGGGCAGGTAGAGATGTGTTTTTGGGGGGAGGGTGTGGGGGGGGCAGGTAGAGATGTGTTTCTGGGGGGAGGGTGTGGGGGGGGCAGGTAGAGATGTGTTTCTGGGGGGAGGGTGTGGGGGGGCAGGTAGAGATGTGTTTTTGGGGGGAGGGTGTGGGGGGGGCAGGTAGAGATGTGTTTATGGGGGAGGGTGTGGGGGGGCAGGTAGAGATGTGTTTATGGGGGGAGGGTGTGGGGGGGGCAGGTAGAGATGTGTTTATGGGGGGACAGGTAGAGATGTGTTTCTGGGGGAGGGTGTGGGGGAGCAGGTAGAGATGTGTTTCTGGGGGAGGGTATGGGGGAGCAGGTAGAGATGTGTTTCTGGGGGGGGACAGGTAGAGATGTGTCTCTGGGGGAGGGTGTGGGGGGGGCAGGTAGAGATGTGTTTCTGGGGGGAGGGTTAAAACATCTCACAATTTTTTTTTTTATAACACCTCACAACACTACAAGACAGTAGTAGATTTACTTATAATCTGTTAAACTTTAGGAAAAACAAATAACTTAAAGAGCAACTGCAAGATAGTGGGTTTAATTCCCAGGACCACCCGTATGTAAAATGTATGCACGCATGAATGTAAGTCGCTTTGGATTAAAGCATCTGCTAAATTGCATATTACATATTATTATATATTATTAACCTTGTACTTTATACTCTGGATAAATCTTTCTGCCACGCCCATTGTTGAATGTCTTTGTCAATACAGGGTTAATAACGGTGTCCCATTTTATTACCAATAATATTGTCACGCTCGTCGTATTGTGGAAGAGAAGAGGACCAAGGCGCAGCGTGATATCTATACATCTTCCTTTTTTAATGAAGACGAAACGAACAACACTTTACACAATAAACAAAAGTGAAGCTATACAAACACTAAGTGCAGACACTGGCAACTTACACATAGACAATTACCCACAACCTACCTAATGACTATGGCTGCCTAAATATGGCTCCCAATCAGAGACAACGATAGACAGCTGTCTCTAATTGAGAACCAATCTAGGCAACCATAGACTTACATAGACACCTACACTGAACACAACCCCATGAACTCTACAAAAAAAAACCTAGACGAGACAAACACCCTAGACGAGACAAAAACACACAAATGTCACACCCTGACCTAACTAAAAGAATAAAGATAACTAAGGCCAGGCCGTATTATGTCCAATATTATGTATAAATCATTGAGTTCATATCCCCACACAGTCAGTCAACAACACACACACACGTAGCGATGGTAGAAAGAAACACCCAACAGCTCCGGATGTTAAATCACTTATATGTATGCTCCGTTTTAAAATCAAAGACAATATCACAGAACTCTGGTTTCACTTGATGAGCAGCAATGTGTTGAGAGTTAAGAAACGGTGGTTTGGTATTTTTCAAAAGCCATCTTGGTTCCATAACCATATACAAACAATGCAGGGCGAACTGAAAATATATGATATCCTGAAGCATCCAGAGCCAATACATATGGGATAGTGGAATCTCCTCCACCAGTAAATAGACTCACATACCTTTCACTTTGAATTTCATACCTTTCAAATCCATGTGGTTACGACAATCCTTCCTCAAGCACTCTGCTCTCTAACGTCTGGGTAACATTACAGTGCCTTTGGAAATAATTTTACTTTTTCCACATTTTGTTAGGTTACAGCCTTATTCAAAAATGTATTACATTTTATTCCCCCCCCCTCATTAATCTACACACAATACCCCATAATGACATCACAATACCCCATAATGACATCACAATACCCCATCATGACAAAGCTAAAACAGGTTTTTAGAAATGTTTACATAAGTATTCAGACCCTTTACTCAGTACTTTGTTGAAGCCCGTTTGGCATTGATTATAGCCTCAAGTTGTTTTGGGTATGACGCTACAAGCTTGTCACGTGTATTTGGGGAGTTTCTCGCATTCTTCTCTGCAGATCCTCTCAAGCTCTGTCAGGTTGGATGGGGAGCGTCGCTGCACAGATATTTTCAGGTCTCTCCAGAGATGTTTGATCAGGTTCAAGACCGGGCTCTGGGTGGGCCACTCAAGGACATTCAGAGACTTGTCTTTGAAGCCTCCTGTGTTGTCTTTGCTGTGTGCTTAGGGTCGTTGTCCTGTTGCAAGGTGAACATTCGCCCCAGTCTGAGGTCCTGAGTGCTCTGGAGCAGGTTTTCATCAAGGATCTCTCTGTACTTTGCTCCGTTCATATTTGCATTGATCCTGACTAGTCTCCCAGTCCATGCCACTGAAAAACATCCCCACAGCATGATGCTGCCACCACCATGCTTCACCGTAGGGATGGTGCCAGGCTTCCTCCAGACTTGACGCTTGGCCTTCAGGAAAAAGAGTTCAATATTGGTTTCATCAGACCAGAGAATCTTGTTTCTCATGGTCTGAGAGTCTTTAGGTGCCTTTTGCAAACTCCAAGCGGGCTGTCATGTGCCTTTTACTGAGGAGTGGCTTCCGTGTGAACACTCTACCATTAAGGCCTGATTGGTGGAGTGCTGCAGAGATGGTTGTCCTTCTGGAAGGTTCTCCCATCTCCACAGAGGAACTCTAGAGCTCTGTCAGAGTCACCTCCCTGACCAAGGCCTTTCTCCCCCGATTACTCAGTTTGGTCGGGTGGCCAGCTCTAGGAAGAGCCTTGGTGGTTACAAACTTCTTCCATTTAATAATGATGGAGGCCAATGTGTTCTTGGGGACCTTCAATGCTGCGTACATTTTTTTGGTAAACTTCCCCAGATCTGTGCCTCAACACAATCCTGTCTCGGAGCTCTACGGACAATTCCTTTGACCTCATGGCTTGGTTTTTACTCTGAAATGTATTGTCAACTGTGGGACCTTATATAGGCAGGTGTGTGCCTTTCCATATCATGTCCAATCAATGTAATTTACCACAGGTGGACTCCAATCAAGTTGTAGAAAGATCTCAAGGATGATCAATGGAAACAGGATGCACCTGAGCTCAATTTCGAGTCTCATAGTAAAGGGTCTGAATAGTTATGTAAATAAGGTATTTCTGTTTTTAATTTTTATACATTTGCTAAAATGTATATATATTTATTTTTTTCTTTGTCATTATGGGGTATTGTGTGTAGATTGCTGAGGATTTTTTATTTATTTAATACATTTTAGAATAAGGCTGTAACGTGAAAAAATTTGGAAAAAGTCAAGGGGTCTGAATACTTTCTGAAGGCTCTGTATATAAGATAATATAATATGGTCTAAGGGGAAGTCGGCCATGACCTCACTCTACAAGGGTGTCTCGGGGGGGAGTCGGCCGTGAACCCACTCTACGAGGGTGTCTCGGGGGGGAGTCGGCCGTGACCCCACTCTACGAGGGTGTCTCGGGGGGGAGTCGGCCGTGACCCCACTCTACGAGGGTGTCTCGGGGGGGAGTCGGCCGTGACCCCACTCTACGAGGGTGTCTCGGGGGGAGTCGGCCGTGACCCCACTCTACGAGGGTGTCTCGGGGGGGAGTCGGCCGTGACCCCACTCTACGAGGGTGTCTCAGGGAGAGTCGGCCGTGACCCCACTCTACGAGGGTGTCTCGGGGGGGAGTCGGCCGTGACCCCACTCTACGAGGGTGTCTCGGGGGGGAGTCGGCCGTGACCCCACTCTACGAGGGTGTCTCGGGGGGGAGTCGGCCGTGACCCCACTCTACGAGGGTGTCTCGGGGGGGAGTCGGCCGTGACCCCACTCTACGAGGGTGTCTCGGGGGGAGTCGGCCGTGACCCCACTCTACGAGGGTGTCTCGGGGGGAGTCGGCCGTGACCCCACTCTACGAGGGTGTCTCGGGGGGGAGTCGGCCGTGACCCCACTCTACGAGGGTGTCTCGGGGGGAGTCGGCCGTGACCCCACTCTACGAGGGTGTCTCGGGGGGAGTCGGCCGTGACCCCACTCTACAAGGGTGCAAAAAAAAAATAATCCTGTTCACACATGCCTACAAAACACACTTGTATATGTGTGGAACAGGACAAAAATAAGCACCCACTAAATTATTATTACTATTATTATTATACCATGGAGCAGCGTTCATGCAGGCTAGATTTCCCCTTTCAGTCATTCAGCAGACACTCTCATCCAGAGCAATTTACAGTTTGATGAGTCAGTTAGCCTACAATCGTTTTGACAACATTTCATGTGAGCCAGAGTGATTTAGTAACATGATCATTTGTGTGTAATAATAATAACACAATAGTGCTCTAGAGTTCCTCTGTGGAGATGGGAGAACCTTCCAGAAGGACAACCATCTCTGCAGCACTCCACCAATCAGGCCTTAATGGTAGAGTGTCCACACGGAAGCCACTCTTCAGTAAAAGGCACATGACAGCCTGCTTGGAGTTTGCCAAAAGGCACCTAAAGACTCTCAGACCATGAGAAACAAGATTCTCTGGTCTGATGAAACCAATATTGAACTCTTTTGCCTGAAGGCCAAGCGTCACGTCTGGAGGAAGCCTAATATTAGTGTATATGTTGTGACACCATATATGCTAGGACTGGCCGTTCTGTACATGACTGTCTGTCACTATAAGTACGGCTCATCTCAGATCACATGACGACTGAGTGACCGTGTATGAGTAAGGGGCTGGGAACTCATCCCAGATCACATGACGACTGAGTGACCGTGTATGAGTAAGGGGCTGGGAACTCATCTCAGATCACATGACGACTGAGTGACCGTGTATGAGTAAGGGGCTGGGAACTCATCTCAGATCACATGACGACTGAGTGACCGTGTATGAGTAAGGGGCTGGGAACTCATCCCAGATCACATGACGACTGAGTGACCGTGTATGAGTAAGGGGCTGGGAACTCATCTCAGATCACATGACGACTGAGTGACCGTGTATGAGTAAGGGGCTGGGAACTCATCCCAGATCACATGACGACTGAGTGACCGTGTATGAGTAAGGGGCTGGGAACTCATCTCCGATCACATGACGACTGAGTGACCGTGTATGAGTAAGGGGCTGGGAACTCATCCCAGATCACATGACGACTGAGTGACCGTGTATGAGTAAGGGGCTGGGAACTCATCCCAGATCACATGACGACTGAGTGACCGTGTATGAGTAAGGGGCTGGGAACTCATCCCAGATCACATGACGACTGAGTGACCGTGTATGAGTAAGGGGCTGAGAACTCAGATCAAGCTCTAAACCCATTCAAACCTGTGCATTCCACTTAATTATATTATATATTCCTCAAAAGACGTAAAAAATGATGATTGATATGTACATCAAATCATATTCTCACACAGTCATGCATAATACCCATCTATGACTTCTTTAATACATCTATAACACACACACACACAAACATATACACACGCACAAACACACACACATAAACACGCACACACACGTGCACACACACACACACACACATACAAAACCTCTGTCCTCTAATCAGACAGTCATCACCAGCAGGCAGCCTGTACCAGTCTCCTTCCTGCCCTATCAGACAGTCATCACCAGCAGGCGGCCTGTACCAGTCTCCTTCCTGCCCTATCAGACAGTCATCACCAGCAGGCGGCCTGTACCAGTCTCCTTCCTGCCCTATCAGACAGTCATCACCAGCAGGCAGCCTGTACCAGTCTCCTTCCTGCCCTATCAGACAGTCATCACCAGCAGGCAGCCTGTACCAGTCTCCTTCCTGCCCTATCAGACAGTCATCACCAGCAGGCAGCCTGTACCAGTCTCCTTCCTGCCCTATCAGACAGTCATCACCAGCAGCCAGCCTGTACCAGTCTCCTTCCTGCCCTATCAGACAGTCATCACCAGCAGGCAGCCTGTACCAGTCTCCTTCCTGCCCTATCAGACAGTCATCACCAGCAGGCAGCCTGTACCAGTCTCCTTCCTGCCCTATCAGACAGTCATCACCAGCAGGCGGCCTGTACCAGTCTCCTTCCTGCCCTATCAGACAGTCATCACCAGCAGGCGGCCTGTACCAGTCTCCTTCCTGCCCTATCAGACAGTCATCACCAGCAGGCGGCCTGTACCAGTCTCCTTCCTGCCCTATCAGACAGTCATCACCAGCAGGCGGCCTGTACCAGTCTCCTTCCTGCCCTATCAGACAGTCATCACCAGCAGGCAGCCTGTACCAGTCTCCTTCCTGCCCTATCAGACAGTCATCACCAGCAGGCAGCCTGTACCAGTCTCCTTCCTGCCCTATCAGACAGTCATCACCAGCAGCCAGCCTGTACCAGTCTCCTTCCTGCCCTATCAGACAGTCATCACCAGCAGGCAGCCTGTACCAGTCTCCTTCCTGCCCTATCAGACAGTCATCACCAGCAGGCAGCCTGTACCAGTCTCCTTCCTGCCCTATCAGACAGTCATCACCAGCAGGCAGCCTGTACCAGTCTCCTTCCTGCCCTATCAGACAGTCATCACCAGCAGGCGGCCTGTGCCAGTCTCCTTCCTGCCCTATCAGACAGTCATCACCAGCAGGCGGCCTGTGCCAGTCTCCTTCCTGCCCTATCAGACAGTCATCACCAGCAGGCGGCCTGTACCAGTCTCCTTCCTGCCCTATCAGACAGTCATCACCAGCAGGCGGCCTGTACCAGTCTCCTTCCTGCCCTATCAGACAGTCATCACCAGCAGGCGGCCTGTACCAGTCTCCTTCCTGCCCTATCAGACAGTCATCACCAGCAGGCGGCCTGTACCAGTCTCCTTCCTGCCCTATCAGACAGTCATCACCAGCAGGCAGCCTGTACCAGTCTCCTTCCTGCCCTATCAGACAGTCATCACCAGCAGGCAGCCTGTACCAGTCTCCTTCCTGCCCTATCAGACAGTCATCACCAGCAGGCGGCCTGTACCAGTCTCCTTCCTGCCCTATCAGACAGTCATCACCAGCAGGCAGCCTGTACCAGTCTCCTTCCTGCCCTATCAGACAGTCATCACCAGCAGCCGGCCTGTACCAGTCTCCTTCCTGCCCTATCAGACAGTCATCACCAGCAGGCGGCCTGTACCAGTCTCCTTCCTGCCCTATCAGACAGTCATCACCAGCAGGCGGCCTGTACCAGTCTCCTTCCTGCCCTATCAGACAGTCATCACCAGCAGCCAGCCTGTACCAGTCTCCTTCCTGCCCTATCAGACAGTCATCACCAGCAGCCAGCCTGTACCAGTCTCCTTCCTGCCCTATCAGACAGTCATCACCAGCAGGCGGCCTGTACCAGTCTCCTTCCTGCCCTATCAGACAGTCATCACCAGCAGGCGGCCTGTACCAGTCTCCTTCCTGCCCTATCAGACAGTCATCACCAGCAGGCAGCCTGTACCAGTCTCCTTCCTGCCCTATCAGACAGTCATCACCAGCAGGCGGCCTGTACCAGTCTCCTTCCTGCCCTATCAGACAGTCATCACCAGCAGGCAGCCTGTACCAGTCTCCTTCCTGCCCTATCAGACAGTCATCACCAGCAGGCAGCCTGTGCCAGTCTCCTTCCTGCCCTATCAGACAGTCATCACCAGCAGGCGGCCTGTACCAGTCTCCTTCCTGCCCTATCAGACAGTCATCACCAGCAGGCAGCCTGTACCAGTCTCCTTTCTGCCCTATCAGACAGTCATCACCAGCAGGCGGCCTGTACCAGTCTCCTTCCTGCCCTATCAGACAGTCATCACCAGCAGGCGGCCTGTACCAGTCTCCTTCCTGCCCTATCAGACAGTCATCACCAGCAGGCGGCCTGTACCAGTCTCCTTCCTGCCCTATCAGACAGTCATCACCAGCAGGCGGCCTGTACCAGTCTCCTTCCTGCCCTATCAGACAGTCATCACCAGCAGGCAGCCTGTACCAGTCTCCTTCCTGCCCTATCAGACAGTCATCACCAGCAGGCAGCCTGTACCAGTCTCCTTCCTGCCCTATCAGACAGTCATCACCAGCAGGCAGCCTGTACCAGTCTCCTTCCTGCCCTATCAGACAGTCATCACCAGCAGGCAGCCTGTACCAGTCTCCTTCCTGCCCTATCAGACAGTCATCACCAGCAGGCAGCCTGTACCAGTCTCCTTCCTGCCCTATCAGACAGTCATCACCAGCAGGCGGCCTGTACCAGTCTCCTTCCTGCCCTATCAGACAGTCATCACCAGCAGGCGGCCTGTACCAGTCTCCTTCCTGCCCTATCAGACAGTCATCACCAGCAGGCGGCCTGTACCAGTCTCCTTCCTGCCCTATCAGACAGTCATCACCAGCAGGCGGCCTGTGCCAGTCTCCTTCCTGCCCTATCAGACAGTCATCACCAGCAGGCAGCCTGTACCAGTCTCCTTCCTGCCCTATCAGACAGTCATCACCAGCAGGCAGCCTGTACCAGTCTCCTTCCTGCCCTATCAGACAGTCATCACCAGCAGGCGGCCTGTGCCAGTCTCCTTCCTGCCCTATCAGACAGTCATCACCAGCAGGCAGCCTGTACCAGTCTCCTTCCTGCCCTATCAGACAGTCATCACCAGCAGGGGTTCAAATAGAGGCAGACTATTCCACAGATGAACTGCGGGCAGAGGAATGAGGAAATCTAAATATGCAATGGCACTCTATTCCCTATATAGTGCCCTACTTTAGACCAGAGCCCTATTCCCTATGTAGTGCCCTACTTTAGACCAGAGCCCTATTCCCTATATAGTGCACTACTTTAGACCAGAGCCCTATTCCCTATATAGTGCACTACTTTAGACCGGAGCCCTATTCCCTATATAGTGCCCTACTTTAGACCAGAGCACTATTCCCTATATAGTGCCCTACTTTAGACCAGAGCCCTATTCCCTATATAGTGCCCTACTTTAGACCAGAGCCCTATTCCCTATATAGTGCCTTACTTTAGACCAGAGCCCTATTCCCTATATAGTGCCCTACTTTAGACCAGAGCCCTATTCCCTATATAGTGAACAACTAGTGACCAGAGCCCTATTCCCTATATAGTGCCCTACTTTAGACCAGAGCCCTATTCCCTATATAGTGCCCTACTTTAGAACAGACCCCTATTCCCTATATAGTGTACTACTGCAGACCAGAGCCCTATTCCCTATATAGTGCCCTACTTTAGACCAGAGCCCTATTCCCTATATAGTGCCCTACTTTAGACCAGAGCCCTATTCCCTATATAGTGCCCTACTTTAGACCAGAGCCCGATTCCCTATATAGTGAACAACTAGTGACCAGAGCCCTATTCCCTATATAGTGCACTACTTTAGACCAGAGCCCTATTCCCTATATAGTGCCCTACTTTAGACCAGAGCCCTATTCCCTATCTAGTGCCCTACTTTAGACCAGAGCCCTATTCCCTATATAGTGCCCTACTTTAGAACAGACCCCTATTCTCTATATAGTGTACTACTGCAGACCAGAGCCCTATTCCCTATATATTGCCCTACTTTAGACCAGAGCCCTATTCCCTATATAGTGCCTTACTTTAGACCAGAGCCCTATTCCCTATATAGTGAACAACTAGTGACCAGAGCCCTATTCCCTATATAGTGCACTACTTTAGACCAGAGCCCTATTCCCTATATAGTGCCCTACTTTAGACCAGAGCCCTATTCCCTATATAGTGAACAACTAGTGACCAGAGCCTTATTCCCTATATAGTGCACTACTTTAGACAAGAGCCCTATTCCCTATATAGTGCCCTACTTTAGACCAGAGCCCTATTCCCTATATAGTGAACAACTAGTGACCAGAGCCCTATTCCCTATATAGTGCACTACTTTAGACCAGAGCCCTATTCCCTATATAGTGCCCTACTTTAGACCAGAGCCCTATTCCCTATATAGTGAACAACTAGTGACCAGAGCCCTATTCCCTATATAGTGCCCTACTTTAGACCAGAGCCATATTCCCTATATAGTACCCTACTTTAGACCAGAGCCCTATTCCCTATATAGTGAACAACTAGTGACCAGAGCCCTATTCCCTATATAGTGCCCTACTTTAGACCAGAGCCCTATTCCCTATATAGTGCCCTACTTTAGACCAGAGCCCTATTCCCTATATAGTGCACTACTTTAGACCAGAGCCCTATTCCCTATATAGTGCCCTACTTTAGACCAGAGCCCTATTCCCTATATAGTGCCCTACTTTAGACCAGAGCCCTATTCCCTATATAGTGAACAACTAGTGACCAGAGCCCTATTCCCTATATAGTGCACTACTTTAAACCAGAGCCCTATTCCCTATATAGTGCCCTACTTTAGACCAGAGCCCTATTCCCTATATAGTGAACTACTAGTGACCAGAGCCCTATTCCCTATATAGTGAACTACTAGTGACCAGAGCCCTATTCCCTATATAGTGCACTACTTTAAACCAGAGCCCTATTCCCTATATAGTACCCTACTTTAGACCAGAGCCCTATTCCCTATATAGTGCCCTACTTTAGACCAGAGCCCTATTCCCTATATAGTGCACTACTTTAAACCAGAGCCCTATTCCCTATATAGTACCCTACTTTAGACCAGAGCCCTATTCCCTATATAGTGCCCTACTTTAGACCAGAGCCCTATTCCCTATATAGTGCACTACTTTAAACCAGAGCCCTATTCCCTATATAGTACCCTACTTTAGACCAGAGCCCTATTCCCTATATAGTGCACTACTGCAGACCAGGGTTCCATTTGGGACATAGCCAACTGAACTATTTAAACGCTGTTCGTGTGGTGGACCTTTTCAGACGATCTCATCCATTGATTTCCCCGGATGGAGTGTGAGATTGGACAGCCCAGAGGATCTCATCTAAGGCCTAGATTCAATCAGATCAAACGTTAACCACCGCGAAGGCAGACACCTGCATAGCTGATGTTGTTTTGGTGGTGTCGGAGGTGGAACTGAGCTGGAGCCGTCAAATCGATCGCTGTCACGAAGCCGTACCCGTCCCCACTCGCGTTAGCCGCTCAGAAGGAAAAAGTGTAGGAATACAGAAATAATTATTAGGCTCAAATTGAAAAATCATTAACCTAATTAATTCATGTTTCTATCATCTTAACGGAGGTGTAGATCACATCGAACATTCCACTGTTCCAACTTGTGAACAAGGCTGTATGGGATTTCGGTTCACGCGACTCCGTGTAGCCAATGTCCGCATTAGGTATAATGCCAGGAGCCACTTGCGGATTTGACAGCTCTAACGCAGTTCCACCTCTGACATCGCCAAAACAACCGCCATGTGGATGTTGGTTAAAGCGGATCTGATTTAATCGAGCACTAAGTTTATCTATTTTCTGTCATTTTTAAAATTATTATTTATTTTTTTAAATTTATTTTTAATTGTATCTATTTTCTGTGCTGCAATCTGCAATGAGCCGCGTAATATAAACTCTGTTTCTCTTTCCTCAGTGGAGAAAAGTCACTCAATCAGACCAGGGGCATATATCTTGTGAGCTGGCTCAGGCACAAGCTTACGACACCGTCTACACTTACTGAACAAGTTTCAGTTCCGTCTGACAGAGTTCAGCTTTGGCAGAGTTCACAAAGCGAAGGGACTTTATTGATCTCCTCTGCTGTAGCTTCAACAGCACAAACTGAGCATGGACATTATTGATCCAGTCCACATAACATCTCCTCTGCTGTAGCTTCAACAGCACAAACTGAGCATGGACATTATTGATCCAGTCCACATAACATCTCCTCTGCTGTAGCTTCAACAGCACAAACTGAGCATGGACATTATTGATCCAGTCCACATAACATCTCCTCTGCTGTAGCTTCAACAGCACAAACTGAGCATGGACATTATTGATCCAGTCCCACATAACATCTCCTCTGCTGTAGCTTCAACAGCACAAACTGAGCATGGACATTATTGATCCAGTCCACATAACATCTCCTCTGCTGTAGCTTCAACAGCACAAACTGAGCATGGACATTATTGATCCAGTCCACATAACATCTCCTCTGCTGTAGCTTCAACAGCACAAACTGAGCATGGACATTATTGATCCAGTCCACATAACATCTCCTCTGCTGTAGCTTCAACAGCACAAACTGAGCATGGACATTATTGATCCAGTCCCACATAACATCTCCTCTGCCGGAGCTTCAACAGCACAAACTGAGCATGGACATTATTGATCCAGTCCCACATAACATCTCCTCTGCCGGAGCTTCAACAGCACAAACTGAGCATGGACATTATTGATCCAGTCCACATAACATCTCCTCTGCTGTAGCTTCAACAGCACAAACTGAGCATGGACATTATTGATCCAGTCCCACATAACATCTCCTCTGCCGGAGCTTCAACAGCACAGACTGAGCATGGACATTATTGATCCAGTCCACATAACATCTCCTCTGCTGTAGCTTCAACAGCACAAACAGAGGCACAATAATGAATGTAGCTCAAAAGCTATATTCTATGTTTACGTTGTGAAGATGACGTGGCTTGTGGTATATTCTATGTTTAAGTAGTGAAGATGACGTGGCTTGTGGTATATTCTATGTTTAAGTTGTGAAGATGACGTGGCTTGTGGTATATGTAACAGTATAACTTTAAACCGTCCCCTCGCCCCGACACGGGCGCGAACCAGGGACCCTCTGCACACATCAACAACGGTCGCCCACGAAGCATCGTTACCCAGCGCTCCACAAAGGCCGCGGCCCTTGCAGAGCAAGGGGCAACACTACTAATAGGTTTCAGAGCAAGTGACGTAACTGATTGAAACGCTACTAGCGCGTACCCGCTAACTAGCTAGCCATTTCACATCCGTTACACTCACCCCCCTTTCAACCTCCTCCTTTTCCGCAGCAACCAGTGATCCGGGTCAACAGCATCAATGTAACAGTATAACTTTAAACCGTCCCCTCGCCCCGACACGGGCGCGAACCAGGGACCCTCTGCACACATCAACAACGGTCGCCCACGAAGCATCGTTACCCATCGCTCCACAAAGGCCACGGCCCTTGCAGAGCAAGGGGCAACACTACTAATAGGTTTCAGAGCAAGTGACGTAACTGATTGAAACGCTACTAGCGCGTACCCGCTAACTAGCTAGCCATTTCACATCCGTTACATATATTCTATGTTTAAGTTGTGAAGATGACGTGGCTTGTGGTATATTCTATGTTTAAGTTGTGAAGATGACGTGGCTTGTGGTATATTCTATGTTTAAGTTGTGAAGATGACGTGGATTGTGGTATATTCTATGTTTAAGTAGTGAAGATGACGTGGCTTGTGGTATATTCTATGTTTAAGTAGTGAAGATGACGTGGCTTGTGGTATATTCTATGTTTAAGTAGTGAAGATGACGTGGCTTGTGGTATATTCTATGTTTAAGTAGTGAAGATGACGTGGATTGTGGTATATTCTATGTTTACGTAGTGAAGATGATGTGGATTGTGGTATATTCTATGTTTAAGTAGTGAAGATGATGTGGCTTGTGGTATTCTATGTTTAAGTTGATTTACTAATATTTGAAAACCGGGAATCTTATTACTTTCACTAAGCTTGTAAACAAATGTTAGCTGTTCTAGCAGGTAACCTGGCAGGTAACCTAGCAGGTAACCTAGGGTGGCAGGCAACCTGGCAGGTGACCTAGGGTGGCAGGTAGCCTGGCAGGTAACCTAGGGTGGCAGGTAACCTAGGGTGGCAGGTAACCTAGGGTGGCAGGTAACCTAGCGGTTAAAAGCGTTGGGCCAGTAACTGAAAGGTCACTGGTTTGAATCCCAGAGCCTACTATGTGAAAAACCTGTAATGGCATTTAAACCTAATTTCTCCTGTAAGTCGCTCTGGATAAGAGCGTCTGCTAAATGACTCAAATGTAAATGTACTGTTTACGTTAGGGCTGGGCAGTTGTCCAGGCTGATTGGTGAGGTCCAGGCTGGTGGACAGCAGTTTTTCCCCCAGGATGGAGGTGAGGTACTGGGCCATGACATCCTGCTGAGTCGGGGTACAGTGGTTCTCCAGGGACAGGATCACTGGGTACGGAGACACCTGGCACAGAATAGTCTCTCTCAAGGTTCTGTCATGCCAGCAAGACACAAGATCAACATACCAGCGATGGAGATCCTGTGTGGCTCAGTTTGGGTTCAATTCCCAAAGGAATCCCATACACATACTAAAAATATAAACACGTTTCACAGTAAATAGCCCATTGCCAAGCAACCAGAATCAAAGAGACCCCCCTTCAGTGTATAACACCTCTATTAGAGATGGTAGCCAGTGAACTGGAATACCCACACAACACGCCAGGCAGTACATTTTACATTTACATTTTAGTCATTTAGCAGACGCTCTTATCCAGAGCGACTTACAGTAGAGTGCATACATTTTATTACATTTTACATACTGAGACAAGGATATCCCTACCGGCCAAACCCTCCCTAACCCGGACGACGCTATGCCAATTGTGCGTCGCCCCACGGACCTCCCGGTTGCGGCCGGCTGCGACAGAGCCTGGGCGCGAACCCAGCCCAGCCTGGGCACGAACCCAGAGACTCTGGTGGCGCAGCTAGCACTGCGATGCAGTGCCCTAGACCACTGCGCCACCCGGGAGACCGTACAGTAGAACCCTGAGGCAACGTTCTGTTTCCATTACCCTCCTAGACAACACTATGGGACTTATATCAAAGTAAGTGGGTATGTCCTAAAAATGTACACTGTTGTTAGTTCTTTATCTGTGGTGTAGGTCCTACCTCGAAGGCATGCTGCTCCACGGTAGTGATGACGTCCTTGAACAGGATCTTGCTGGTCAGAGTGTGACCATGGTAGACTATAGGCTCTGCACTAGGACCGTCCCAGCAGTCAATCTCCAAACAACGACAACCTCTCCTCAGCGCACTGAGGACACAGAGAGATGGATGGACACAAGATGATTACTAGGAGGAGGAATGAGGACAGTTTACCAGCGACATACAGGCAACAACTGATAAAAGTAGATAATAGACCCAAACCTTATTTCTTTCCTAGTATATCACTCACACTGTTTTACAGGATATGAAAGTTCATTCTGCAGACCGGTCAAAGAAATTATGTTTTCGATTATGATTTGATTTCCAATTTTGCGTTATTCAGTACCAAAACGTTGAATGATTAATGAGTTAATAACCATCATATCAAAATGTATGGCCATTTAAAAGCACAGAAACAAAAAGGGAGGATTTCCTTCTGGCACACTAGCTACCATCTGCACAGACTTGTCACACTGAACGTACAGTAATATTGGTTTGATTCATTGTTGGTCTTTGTGTTCTTTACGCTCCTGATTCAGTTCTCCCTTTCCTCCCTTTGCTCCCCTGCAGGGCTAGACACAGAGTCCAGTCACCTCCCCGTTCTTTAGCTGTGTAAACCAGACCTCCCCTCCCCAGTCACCTCCCCTCCCAAGTCACCTCCCCTCCCAAGTCACCTCCCCTCCCAAGTCACCTCCCCTCCCTAGTCATCTCCCCTCCCCAGTCACCTCCCCTCCCCAGTCACCTCCCCGTTCATTAGCTGAGTGAACCAGGCCCACCCATCAGGCCCCCCCACCAGACATCCTCCCCAGTCACTCAATTAGAGGGCTTTACTACAGTCTATTACAGACGAGTGTGAGACAGGACTGCATCCCAAATGGCACCCTATTCCCTACATAGTGCACTACTTATGACCAGAACCTTCAAAAGTAGTGCACTATATAGGGAATAGGGTGTCATTTGGGATGCAGACATTGTATTAGACAGGAGTGAGAGAGTACTCTATATTATACACAGGGGAAAGACAGTATATTACAGCAGAGAGAGAGAGAGAGAGAGAGTACTCTACTGGTCTCAGAGGACCAATAATGGCCTAGTTCTGCTGCCATCAGCCCCTTCTCACTCAGTTCACCTCCTTTTTGTCCTTTAGTTAGCGGATGGAGAGGCTGCATTACTGAATATGAAGGAGAGACTAAGAGAGCAGACACTGCGGTTTGAGAGGAGAGGGTTTAATCTTTAAAGAACAGCAGTGGATATACAACCAGCAGAAGCCATTTCTTAACTAGTTGTATTACCTGACATAGGTAGTGTTATTACCTGACATAGGCAGTTGTAATTACCTGACATAGGTAGTGTTATTACCTGACATAGGCAGTTGTAATTACCTGACATAGGTAATGTTATTACCTGACATAGGCAGTTGTAATACCTGACATAGGCAGTGTTATTACCTGACATAGGCAGTTGTAATTACCTGACATAGGCAGTTGTAATTACCTGACATAGGTAGTGTTATTACCTGACATAGGCAGTTGTAATTACCTGACATAGCTAGTGTTATTACCTGACATAGGCAGTTGTAATTACCTGACATAGCTAGTGTTATTACCTGACATAGGCAGTTGTAATTACCTGGCATAGGTGGTGTTATTACCTGACATAGGCAGTTGTAATTACCTGACATAGGTAATGTTATTACCTGACAGGCAGTTGTAATACCTGACATAGGCAGTGTTATTACCTGACATAGGCAGTTGTTATTACCTGACATAGGCAGTTGTTATTACCTGACATAGGTAATGTTATTACCTGACAGGCAGTTGTAATACCTGACATAGGCAGTGTTATTACCTGACATAGGCAGTGTTATTACCTGACATAGGCAGTTGTAATTACCTGACATAGGTAGTGTTATTACCTGACATAGGCTGTTGTAATTACCTGACATAGGTAGTGTTATTACCTGACATAAGTCGTGTTATTACCTGACATAGGCCGTTGTTATTACCTGACATAGGCAGTTGTAATTACCTGACATAGGTAGTGTTATTACATGACATAGGCAGTTGTTATTACCTGACATAGGCAGTTGTAATTACCTGACATAAGTAGTGTTATTACCTGACATAGGTAGTGTTATTACCTGACATAGGCAGTTGTAATTACCTGACATAGGTAATGTTATTACCTGACATAGGCAGTTGTAATTACCTGACATAGGTAATGTTATTACCTGACATAGGCAGTTGTAATTACCTGACATAGGTAGTGTTATTACCTGACATAGGCTGTTGTAATTACCTGACATAGGTAGTGTTATTACCTGACATAAGTCGTGTTATTACCTGACATAGTCCGTTGTTATTACCTGACATAGGCAGTTGTAATTACCTGACATAGGTAGTGTTATTACATGACATAGGCAGTTGTTATTACCTGACATAGGCAGTTGTAATTACCTGACATAAGTAGTGTTATTACCTGACATAGGTAGTGTTATTACCTGACATAGGCAATTGTAATTACCTGACATAGGTAATGTTATTACCTGACATAGGCAGTTGTAATTACCTGACATAGGTAGTGTTATTACCTGACATAGGCAGTTGTAATACCTGACATAGGCAGTGTTATTACCTGACATAGGCAGTTGTAATTACCTGGCATAGGTGGTGTTATTACCTGACATAGGCAGTTGTAATTACCTGACATAGGTAATGTTATTACCTGACATAGGCAGTTGTAATACCTGACATAGGCAGTGTTATTACCTGACATAGGCAGTTGTAATTACCTGATATAGGCAGTTGTAATTACCTGACATAGGCAGTTGTAATTACCTGACATAGGCAGTTGTAATTACCTGACAAATGTAGTGTTATTACCTGACATAGGCATTTGTAATTACCTGACATAGGTAGTGTTATTACCTGACACAGGCAGTTGTAATTACCTGACATAAGTAGTGTTATTACCTGACATAGGCTGTTGTAATTACCTGACATAGGTAGTGTTATTACCTGACATAGGCTGTTGTAATTACCTGACATAGGTAGTGTTATTACCTGACATAGGCAGTTGTAATTACCTGACATAGGCAGTTGTAATTACCTGACATAGGCAGTTGTAATTACCTGACATAGGTAGTGTTATTACATGACATAGGCAGTTGTTATTACCTGACATAGGCCGTTGTAATTACCTGGCATAGGTAGTGTTAGTACCTGACATAGGCAGTTGTAATTACCTAACATAAGTAGTGTTATTACCTGACATAGGCAGTTGTAATTACCTGACATAGGTAGTGTTACTACCTGACATAGGCAGTTGTAATTACCTGATATAGGCGTCCAGGGTGCTCTTGCCGACCAGCTGGTCCCCGGTGAGGTAGGTGTTGTGAGAAGACGAGATGAAGTAGTGACACAGAGGCTGGTCCATATCCTGGTACACAGACGTGTGTATCTGGTCAAACACACTACAGTCTTTAGACTCCATGTATCTGTAGAATCCCTCGAATGTCATGGTTCTGTTCTCTCTAGCTGCCAGGGATACGCAGAGGTTGAGTTTTTTTTTTTTTAAATCAACAGAAAACAATCACTCAGTTGGATGTACTACTTTACTTGCATATGTACCGTGAGGACGTGAGGAGAGAAGGAAGTATTTGGAAGGTAAAAATCTGTCTTTCTGCCCCTGAACAAGGCAATTAACCCCTTGTTCCCCGGTAGGTTGTCATTGTAAATAAGAATTTATTCTTAACTGACTTGCCTAGTTAAAAAAAATAAAGGTTAAATAAATAAATAAATGTGACAATTAAGAAAGTGTCTTGTTGTGCTAGTCCACTGATGAGCTTGACTGTCTTCGTTTTATTTCCTGTCTCGTCATGTCAGACGGATGCCTCTATGCCTGTCGCAGCGTGGCATTTCTATGGTGCTGTTTGTATAGCGGCAGGAGATGCTAAAAAGACTTGTGTCTGTTCTAATCTGAAACAAGTGGTGTCATCACATGTGACTCAGCTGAGGCTAACAAAATGCCTGGTAGGGGTACAGTCATACATAACTACTGTACAGTCGTAGCCAAACGTTTTGAGAATGACACAAATATTAATTTTCACAGTCTGCTGCCTCAGTTTGTATGATGGCAATTTGCATATACTCCAGAATGTTATGAAGAGTGATCAGATGAATTGCAATTAATTGCAAATTCCCTCTTTGCCATGCAAATGAACTGAATCCCCAAAAAACATTTCCACTGCATTTCAGCTCTGTCACAAAAGGACCAGCTGACATCATGTCAGTGATTCTCTCGTTAACACAGGTGTTGATGAGGATAAGGCTGGAGATCACTCTGTCATGCTGATTGAGTTTGAATAACAGACTGGAAGCTTCAAAAGGAGGGTGGTGCTTGGAATCTTTGTTCTTCCTCTGTCAACCATGGTTACCTGCAAGGAAACATGTGCCATCATCATTGCTTTGCACAAAAAGGGCTTCACAGGCTAGGATATTGCTGCCAGTAAGATTGCACCTAAATCAACCATTTATCAGATCATCAAGAACTTCAAGGAGAGCGGTTCAATTGTTGTGAAGAAGGCTTCAGGGCGCCCAAGAAAGTCCAGCAAGCGCCAGGACCGTCTCCTAAAGTTGATTCAGCTGCGGGATCGGGGCACCACCAGTACAGAGCTTGCTCAGGAATGGCAGCAGGCCGGTGTGAGTGCATCTGCACGCACAGTGAGACTTTTGGAGGATGGCCTGGTGTCAAGAAGGGCAGCAAAGAAGCCACTTCTCTCCAGGAAAAACATCAGGGACAGACTGATATTCTGCAAAAGATACAGGGATTGGACTGCTGAGGACTGGGGTAAAGTCATTTTCTCTGATGAATCCCCTTTCCGATTGTTTGGGACATCCGGAAAAAGCTTGTCCGGAGAAGACAAGGTGAGCGCTACCATCAGTCCTGTGTCATGCCAACAGTAAAGCATCCTGAGACCATTCATGTGTGGGGTTGCTTCTCAGCTAAGGGAGTGGGCTCACTCACAATTTTGCCTAAGAACACAGCCATGAATAAAGAATGGTACCAACACATCCTCCGAGAGCAACTTCTCCCAACCATCCAGGAACAGTTTGGTGATGAACAATGCCTTTTCCAGCATGATGGAGCACCTTGCCATAAGGCAAAAGTGATAACTAAGTGGCTTGGGGAACAAAACATCGATATTTCGGGTCCATGGCCAGGAAACTCCCCAGACCTTAATCCCATTGAGAACTTGTGGTCAATTCTCAAGAGGTGGGTGAACAAACAGAAACCCACAAATTCTGACAAACTCCAAGCATTGATTATGCAAGAACGGGCTGCCATCAGTCAGGATGTGGCCCAGAAGTTAATTGACAACATGTCAGGGCGGATTGCAGAGGTCTTGAAAAAGAAGGGTCAACACTGCAAATATTGACTCTTTGCATCAACTTCATGTAATTGTCAATTAAAGCCTTTGACACTTATGAAATGCTTGTAATTATACTTCAGTATTCCATAGTAACATCTGACAAAAATATCTAAAGACACTGAAGCAGCAAACTTTGTGAAAATTAATATTTGTGTCATTCTCAAAACTTTTGGCCACGACTGTACTGTAACAATAAAAATGAGTAAAAGTGAACAAGGAAACCTAATTAATTGTGCATCATGATAGTACAGAACTGTACCAAGTCCCACCTCATCCCCTTTCACTCACCTGTCTCCTCAATCTCATATCTGTCAATCAAGCCCTCCGCTGTCTCCTGATTGGCTGCTGCCTCCATCTGCTCCATGTGTAGGAACCTGAGGAGAGCGGAGGCGGCCAGAGTATTCCTCCCGGAGGAGTAGCACTGGTAGATGTTCTGTATCTCTGACCTTCTGGAGGTGGGGGCCTTGTTCTTCTTCATTGTCCCCCAGCAAACAGAGTCCTCAAGCCCCCTGACCCAGGTCTCACCCTGGCCCCTGTGGAAACAAACCCGTTTGACTTCATTGTTTTTTCATCCTCAATGGTTTTTCATTTGTGCTATTGTTGTATTCGCGTGGCTGAGGTAACTTATTTTTTAAATTGTTAAATAAAATGCATTTCTTCTTTAAGACACAGTCCCCAAGAACCCACTGGGACATAGAAGGGACTCATAGTATACAGTTTATAATAGTTTACAGTTTATAATAGTTTACAGTTTATAATAGTTTACCGTTTACAATACTCATACTGTAGTTGACATAATCCTAGACCCTAAGGCTTTATCAAACTCTGATTACGACTAATGTGTTTTATGGAAACGCTTGAATGCTCACTGGGAATGGCATTGAGTGGAATGACATAGAGTGTAATGGCATTTTTCGCAGCACTGACTGTGACAAATAGCCAGCTATACTGCTTCAAAGGAACATGAAAAAAAGACAGGTGCCTCTATCGATTCCACTGACTGCAAAGTAGCACTCTTTCTCAATGATTTGGACCTGAAAATGTAATGCTGTGGGCACCAATCAAATGTGGGCTGACTGTTAATAGTACACACGGATTGGCTGTATTGAAGTGTCACTCTTCCGGGTGCAGATGTAACATGTACCTGAGCTGAGTGCTACACTAGGGTGTTATTTTTCTCTCCTCCGCTGACTCAGAAGAGGGGGATGACAGGGAATCAAGGGTGCTTGTTCTCAGAGAGGAATGCTCCCATCTCTTTCTCTTTCCTCAGACACGCAGGGGAGAACAGCCTGGGTGATTCTTCCTATCTGCTTGTCTCTCTCTCTCTCTCTCTCTCTCTCTCTCTCCCCCCTGCTTCCCTCTGTTCAGCAGCCCTTCAACATTTCAAACACATGCCTTACATACCGTTGTCTCAGCTCAGTGTGTGCTGTTCAGTGTGCTAGCATTGCCTCACACTGTAGTCTCCCACTGAGGATGTCATCGCCTCTGTGTGCTATAGGCCTACAAACCCGCCAGCACTGACAATCGTGTCGTTCACTTTTCATAACTGGGTATTTCACCACAGTTTCCCTGAGATTGTTTTATGTCTGTACATGGCAAGTAGTATCTACTGTTGTGAAAGTAGGGTTAGTAGTATCTACTGTTGTGAAAGTAGGGTTAGTAGTATCTACTGTTGTGAACGTAGGGTTAGTAGTATCTACTGTTGTGAAAGTAGGGTTAGTAGTATCTACTGTTGTGAAAGTAGGGTTAGTAGTATCTACTGTTGTGAACGTAGGGTTAGTAGTATCTACTGTTGTGAAAGTAGGGTTAGTAGTATCTACTGTTGTGAACGTAGGGTTAGTAGTATCTACTGTTGTGAACGTAGGGTTAGTAGTATCTACTGTTGTGAACGTAGGGTTAGTAGTATCTACTGTTGTGAAAGTAGGGTTAGTAGTATCTACTGTTGTGAACGTAGGGTTAGTAGTATCTACTGTTGTGAAAGTAGGGTTAGTAGTATCTACTGTTGTGAAAGTAGGGTTAGTAGTATCTACTGTTGTGAAAGTAGGGTTAGTAGTATCTACTGTTGTGAACGTAGGGTTAGTAGTATCTACTGTTGTGAACGTAGGGTTAGTAGTATCTACTGTTGTGAACGTAGGGTTAGTAGTATCTACTGTTGTGAAAGTAGGGTTAGTAGTATCTACTGTTGTGAACGTAGGGTTAGTAGTATCTACTGTTGTGAACGTAGGGTTAGTAGTATCTACTGTTGTGAACGTAGGGTTAGTAGTATCTACTGTTGTGAAAGTAGGGTTAGTAGTATCTACTGTTGTGAACGTAGGGTTAGTAGTATCTACTGTTGTGAACGTAGGGTTAGTAGTATCTACTGTTGTGAAAGTAGGGTTAGTAGTACCTACTGTTGTGAAAGTAGGGTTAGTAGTATCTACTGTTGTGAAAGTAGGGTTAGTAGTATCTACTGTTGTGAAAGTAGGGTTAGTAGTATCTACTGTTGTGAACGTAGGGTTAGTAGTATCTACTGTTGTGAACGTAGGGTTAGTAGTATCTACTGTTGTGAACGTAGGGTTAGTAGTATCTACTGTTGTGAAAGTAGGGTTAGTAGTATCTACTGTTGTGAACGTAGGGTTAGTAGTATCTACTGTTGTGAACGTAGGGTTAGTAGTATCTACTGTTGTGAACGTAGGGTTAGTAGTATCTACTGTTGTGAACGTAGGGTTAGTAGTATCTACTGTTGTGAAAGTAGGGTTAGTAGTATCTACTGTTGTGAAAGTAGGGTTAGTAGTATCTACTGTTGTGAACGTAGGGTTAGTAGTACCTACTGTTGTGAACGTAGGGTTAGTAGTATCTACTGTTGTGAACGTAGGGTTAGTAGTATCTACTGTTGTGAAAGTAGGGTTAGTAGTATCTACTGTTGTGAACGTAGGGTTAGTAGTATCTACTGTTGTGAACGTAGGGTTAGTAGTATCTACTGTTGTGAACGTAGGGTTAGTAGTATCTACTGTTGTGAACGTAGGGTTAGGGATAACAGACGGTACAACCTACCTTATGCTGATTCCTGTGGTTCGATAGCATGAACCACTCCCAGAAAACGACTCACCTAAGAAAGCGATGGAACACTAAGGGAATGGAATGTTTGGAACTGTTGCTGCCCTGGTGCTTGAGATATGTGTTCCGATTCTACGCTCTTCATTGTGATGTAAAAGAACACAACGTTCCATTACAATAGTTGGTGATGTCACAATGGGAGCTGTCATCTCTCTTCTTTCACAGAGATCAGAGACACGTTTCCTTGATGGCTTCCAAATAGTTTGGATTTCTTTGAACTTTCTGACAAACTCATTAAATCAACTTTTATTTTTGGTGCATGACACAAAACCACTCCCAACTTTTGTTTTTTCCCTTCCCCAGCGTGTGTAAATAATGTTTGGACAGAGCTTATTGAACACACTAGACTAGCCCACACTAGACTAGCCGTTTGGAGAGCCACACACTTTTGTGGAGGTGTGGATGGGTCACTGAACCGGTCCCATATGATAGACATCCCATTATACCAGATGTAGATACTAGTCATCACGCATCAAACATATCAAACCTATTGAAACCACATGTTTGACTACGTTCCGTTTATCAAAATAAAATCTAATTTTATTGGTCACATACACATGGTTAGCAGATGTTAATGCGAGTGTAGTGAAATGCTTGTGGCTTCTAGTTCCGACTATGCAGTAATATCTAACAAGTAATCTAACAAATTCACAACAACTACCTTATATATTAGTCCATTCCAGCCATTGCAATGAGCCCATCCTTCTATAGCTGCTCCCACCAGCTGCCACTGGGGCACATTCACAGCATGTTGATGAATAGTGAGTGAAAGGGATGGCACATTTCTGGTTAAAGGTGTTTCAGCTCCAGCATTTCTTCATAGCGCTCAGACATGGATTCCCCTGCTGCTGTGATTCAACTAGCAGACACTGGTCATAGCAAAGTCCCAGTTCTAGTCCCAGTCCTAGTCCCAGTCCTACTCCCAGTCCTAGTCCCAGTCCTAGTCCCAGTCCTAGTCCCAGTCCTACTCCCAGTCCTAGTCCCAGTCCTACTCCCAGTCCTAGTCCCAGTCCTAGTCCCAGTCCTAGTCCCAGTCCTAGTCCCAGTCCTAGTCCTAGTCCCAGTCCTAGTCCCAGTCCCAGTCCCAGTCCTAGTCCTAGTCCTACTCCCAGTCCTACTCCCAGTCCTAGTCCCAGTCCTACTCCCAGTCCTAGTCCCAGTCCTAGTCCCAGTCCTAGTCCTAGTCCTAGTCCCAGTCCTAGTCCCAGTCCAAGTCCCAGTCCTACTCCCAGTCCTACTCCCAGTCCTACTCCCAGTCCTACTCCCAGTCCTAGTCCCAGTCCTAGTCCCAGTCCTAGTCCCAGTCCTAGTCCCAGTCCAAGTCCCAGTCCCAGTCCCAGTCCTAGTCCCAGTCCAAGTCCCAGTCCTACTCCCAGTCCTACTCCCAGTCCTAGTCCCAGTCCTAGTCCCAGTCCTAGTCCCAGTCCTAGTCCCAGTCCTAGTCCCAGTCCAAGTCCCAGTCCTACTCCCAGTCCTAGTCCCAGTCCTACTCCCAGTCCTAGTCCCAGTCCTAGTCCCAGTCCTAGTCCCAGTCCTAGTCCCAGTCCTAGTCCCAGTCCTAGTCCTAGTTCCAGTCCCAGTCCTAGTTCCAGTCCTAGTCCCAGTCCCAGTTCCAGTCCTAGTCCCAGTCCATGTCCCAGTCCATGTCCCAGTCCATGTCCCAGTACCAGTCCAAGTCCCAGTCCTAGTCCCAGTCCTAGTCCTAGTTCGTCCTAGACCTAGTCCCAATCCAAGTCCCAGTCCCAGTCCCAGTCCCAGTCCAAGTTCCAGTCCTAGTCCCAGTCCAAGTTCCAGTCCTAGTCCTAGTCCTAGTCCCAGTCCTAGTCCATGTCCCAGTACCAGTCCAAGTCCCAGTCCTAGTCCCAGTCCTAGTCCTAGTTCGTCCTAGACCTAGTCCCAATCCAAGTCCCAGTCCCAGTCCCAGTCCAAGTTCCAGTCCTAGTCCCAGTCCCAGTCCCAGTCCTAGTCCTAGTCCTAGTCCTAGTCCCAGTCCCAGTCCTAGTCCCAGTCCCAGTCCCAGTCCTAATCCCAGTCCCAGTGTGGCACAGTTAGGGTGAGTCCCAAATGGCACCCTATTCCCTATATAGTGCCCCACTGCAGACCAGAGCCCTATTCCCTATATAGTGCCCTATTGCAGACCAGAGCCCTATTCCCTATATATAGTGCATTACTTTTGAGGTCAATGTGGGGAATCGTTTTAATATAGTATTTAAAGAGCAGGTTGGCATTTATTGTCATGAATCTTGCCCTGGAGGCATCTCTGCAGAGTGGTCACAAAGCTGGCAGAGGCACAAAGTCATAAAATCTGATTTTAAACCTAACTGTTACAGGTCTGAGGCATAAAACCAAGAAAACAGATCATGTGTTCCTGTAAAACAGGAGAAATAATGAGACAGAGAAAATTTGGCTTGTGTCGTGAAATCTTCTCTCAGTTGAATTTAATAAAACATTTATAAAGGTGCAACAGGGTCAATTATATTACTTCACATTATCATGAATTCTCAATATCCGTACAAAAAAATAACTATAGTAAAAAAAAGTACATTCCCACCTTTTTCCATTCCATATTCAGTCCCATTAACCAATACACAACTATAGCTATTGCTATCCAATAAGAACAGTACCTAGTACGTTAAACAACCAGTGACGACCCGTCATTCAGGGCAGGCAGGGCAGTTTTTTGGGGGGGGGGGGGGCTTGCCTGTTTGGCATGTTATTTTGGCATTAACACGTGTCACATATCAGTTTGCAAACAATGTAAAAAAAAGAAAATACATATCATTGAGTTTATAAAGCCGCATACTAACATGGTCTCTCTTTTGTTTTCTTGAGTAAGGCAGCTCCAAAATGCAGGTGTTTCAGACTAGCTCAGTGCTTTCTGTGGCGGTGGAAATACGGAGCGTTGCGCCGTGATTGGCTCAGTGTTCTGTCACACATGGAGACACTACGTCACCACCAAGTCTAAGGGCAGAGCTAGAAAATTCAAGCCCCTTGGGTGCTGCCATAGAGTTACATTAGATGTGCCCATCCAAGAAGGCTCATGGTCATTGGCCACAGATAAAATTACGTCAAATCCCGTTATGTGTACAGAAGCTTTGATTGGACTGATCATGTCAACCTCATACTTTAAAAATCGTAAGTTATATTGACTACGTCTGTCCTAGCGCGCTCATTAGTGTCTTTAATAGAAATTATGGATTGCCTCTTATCTGCTCGTCGTCCCCTTATGCCGTAGTTTGTACATCTCGATTGGCATTAGAAACCATATTTGTTTAAGCAAGTCAGCCATATCAGCTATGTTTTTTTAAAAAGCAGTAAATGAGGCTGAATGAATTGTTTCGCTGCCAGACAAGGCTCCGCTGATAGCCAGGTGTAGCGGTGGTAAGATGTTGGGACTCTATTGTTGGGACAGCTTTATGTAGAGGCCCTAACAGTTTGTGGGCACCGTTTGTCACCGTTATAGTGCAATTCATGTATTGTTTAGTGTTGCATTGTGTTGTGTAGTGACTTTGCTGCCATGCATCCCACATGTTTGTTTTTGCCCCACCAAGATTTACATGCTAAAATCACCAATGAAAATCACCAATCTGTATATTTGTCCAACACATCTCGAAAGATGACCCACTATAGTAATGTAATTAAACATGCTACTCAAAGCTCGGAGGTTTGTGGTATCATTACAAACTGGATGGTTCGAGCCCTGAATGCTGATTGGCTGACAGCCGTGGTATATCAGACCGTATACCTCAGGTATGACAAAATATGTATTTTTACTGCTCTGATTACGTTGGTAACCAGTTTATAATAGCAATAAGGCACCTCGGGGGTTTGTGGTATATGGCCAATATACCACGGCTAAGGGCTGTGTCCAGGCACTCCTCGTTGTGTCGTGCTTAAGAACAGCCCAGCCATGGTATATTCACCATATACCGTACCAAACCCCTCGGGCCTTATTGCTTAAATATACCACGGCTAAGGGCTGTTCTTTCGCGTCGTGCCTAAAATTTGGCTTACATCAGTTGAATGAAGAAGTGAGGTCACGATCCCTGTGAAAAGGTCACCAACCATCAGATCTACTGGCGCCATCTAGTGGTACCAACACATTTCAGTGCATGTCAATGCAGAAGCTTGGAGGACTGTCAAATAAAGAAAAAGTAATAGACTCAAAATAATAAAATCATTCTTTCAAATCAAAATCAATAATCACAAAACTGTGACCATACATTTTGTGTGCGTCACATAACCCTAACTTTAACCACACTGCTAACCATAATGCCAAACCCTAACGTTTAAATTAATACCAAACAACAATTTTTTTGTTTTCATTAATTGTTACAATAGAGCCAATTTCGACTATGCAGCTGGCGCACCTAGCACAAATCGCTCAGTTCTGCTTCCAAGATTCATGATAATAAACGTCAACCTGCTTTTAAAGACGAGAGGAAATTGCCCTCATAAATCAAATATAATCAAATATGAAGCCATTAATTTCTTCAGGCTTATGGAGGTTCCCTATAAAAACTGTATAAGAGAATTATTAAACATGTACAGTGGCCCAGAGAGAACACATAGAGCTGACGACACTCTCACTCACGTCAGAGACAGTGGGTCAATGCAAACAGTGGTGGTGTACAAGGTGGGAGTTAGACAGTCCTATACTATACAATTTTCTATTATAATATATTATACTATACTTTACTACACTACATTATACTATATTACTATATTATACTGCACTATATTCAACTATAGTATACTATGCTATACTTTACTATGCTATACTTTACTAGATTATACTATACTTTACTATATTAT
This sequence comes from Salvelinus namaycush, assembly GCF_016432855.1. NCBI lineage: Eukaryota > Metazoa > Chordata > Actinopteri > Salmoniformes > Salmonidae > Salvelinus > Salvelinus namaycush. Next base: position 54,431,174 of record NC_052327.1, on the reverse strand, counting down.
ATTATACCATATTATACTTTACCATATTATACTATACTATATTTTACTATACTATATTATACTATACTGCACTATACTATAATATACGTTACGTTACCTTACTTTACTATACTATACTATATTATGCGCTACTATGTTATATTACACGGTACTATACTGTACTACACTACCATACTTAACTATACTATGCCACACACAACAGTATACTATACTGTAGTATAGTATACTATATTACACAACACGTTGCTATGCTATACTATACTTCACCACACTACACTGTACTATATTATACCATACTATACTATACTTTGCGATACCATACTATACTGTATTATACCATACAATACTTCACTATACCATGCTACACTGTACTGTATTATACTATACAATATTATACTATTCTATACTATAATATACCGCATTATGCTATACTATAGTATGCTATACTATACTATACTACAGTATACTATACTTTACTATAATATACTTCGCCATACTTTGTTATGCTATCTATACTATATTATACTTTACTTCACTATACTACGCTATACTTTATTATACCATACTTTACTATACTATACTGTACTATACTATAGTATACTATATTATATTTTATTATGCCATACTATATTATACTATACTATACTGTGCTATACCATATTATACTATACTGTACCATATTATACTATACTATATTTTACTATACTATATATATTTTTTTCACCTTTATTTAACCAGGTAGGTTAGTTGAGAACAAGTTCTCATTTGCAACTGCGACCTGGCGACATATTATACTATACTGTACTATATTTAAACTATACTATATTATACTAAACTATACTTTGCTATACAATACTATACAATATTATGCTATACTATATTATACTACACTATACTGCACTTTACGATATTATACTATACTTTCCTATACTATATTATACCATATTATACTATGCTACACTATACTATACTATGCTATTCTTTACTTTACTATACTGTAATATACTGTACTACATTATACTATACTATGCGACACTATACTTTGTTATACTTTACTATACTATAGGATTGACCTGTGCAAGCTTTATCACCTGACTAGAGACTGAGCTGTCTGGAAGCACAAAAGGATCAAAGCTGCTATGCTGTAGAAACACTTCATAAACGCGTGCTTCATAAACGTGCCCGCTGCGCTAGGAGAGCTGTGCTGTTATAAACTATAAATCACACGCACGCACACACACACACACATTCTGTAATCCATAGACTTCATTTAATAGGAGACAATTTTACGGTGGGGTTGAGGAGAGAGAGAGAGTGTGGGTGTGTATGGGGCGGGGGGGGGGGGGGTGCATAGCATTGCTAGATATAAGTGCTTCATGAATATAGAGCATGTTTAGATACATGTATATGGCTTGTCTCCTCTCCTGCTCTCAGATTTACAATCTGGAGACACCAAAAACGCTCAGACATAGCAAGGATATTGTCTAGTTGTCGAGAAGGGGGGTGTGTGTGTGTGTGTGTGTGTGTGTGTGTGTGTGTGTGCGTGCGTGCGTGCGTGCGTGCGTGCGTGCGTGCGTGCGTGCGTGCGTGCGTGCGTGCGTGCGTGCGTGCGTGCGTGCGTGCGTGCGTGCGTGCGTGCGTGCGTGCGTGCGTGCGTGCGTGCGTGCGTGCGTGCGTGCGTGCGTGCGTGCGTGCGTGCGTGCGTGCGTGCGTGCGCGCGCGCGCGCGCGTGCGTGTGTGCGCGTGCGTATGCGTGTGTGTGTGTGTGTGTTGGACTACACAACACTGGATGGGGAAGGCCAGCACGTCAACACCTCACTGTCCTGTTGGGAATCAGGGGCTATGTACAACAGAAGGACACATAAGGATACTGACGAAGCCTAATGATGACAAAGTGCCTGAACGCAGAGTTAATGTGCCAGATTAAAGAGGGGAGCCATATAAATGACGCAATTAAGTGAAAATTAATTTGAGCAAGCTAAAGCTATAAGACGTGAAATACTTTTTCTTATCTGTTTAATGGATGCTGCCTGATGGTGAAAATATTGGAGAGAGAGATGAGACGTAGAATATATATTAAATAGAGGTATTGATGACTATCAATGATTTTGATATGAAGTGGATGCTGAAATGCAACTAACATACTCACATGTGATTACTATGCATCAGCTTCTATGCATCAGATTCTATGCACTGGGACTAAACACCTCCCTCTGCAACTGGATCCTGGACTTCCTGACGGTCCGCTGCCAGGTGGTGAGGGTAGGTAACAACACGTCCGCCACGCTGATCCTCAACACAGGGGCCCCTCAGGGGTGCGTGCTCAGTCCCCTCCTGTACTCCCTGTTCACTAATGACTGCATGGCCAGGCACGACTCCAACACCATCATTCAATTTCCCGATGACACAACAGTGGTAGGCCTGATCACCGACAACGACGCAACAGCCTATAGGGAGAAGGTCAAAGACCTGACCGTGGGGTGCCAGGACAACAACCTCTCCCTCAACGTGATCAAGACAAAGGAGATGATTGTGGACTGCAGGAAAAAGAGAACCGAGCACGCCCCCATTCACATTGACGGGGCTGCAGTGGAGCAGGTTGAGAGCTTCAAGTTCCTTGGTGTCCACATCACCAACAAACTGACATGGTCAAAGCACACCAAGGGCACGACAAAACGTATTCACCCTCAGACTAAAAAGATTTGCCATGGGTCCTCAGATCCTCAAAAGGTTCTACAGCTGCACCATTGAGAGCATCCTGACTTGTTGCATCACTGCCTGGTATGGCAACTCCGACCGCAAGGCACTACAGAGGGTAGTGCGAACGGCCCAGTACATCACCGGGGCCAAGCTTCCTGCCATCCAGGACCTCTATACCAGGCGGTGTCAGAAGAAGACCCTAAAAATTGTCAGACCCCAGCCACCCTAGTCATAGACTGTTCTCTCTGCTACCGCACGGCAAGTGGTACCGGAACGCCAAGTCTAGGTCCAAGAGGCTTCTAAACAGCTTCTTCCCTAAGCCATAAGACTCCTGAATATCTAGTCAAATGGCTACCCAGACTATTTTCAGTGCCCCCCCCCCTCACCCCTCTTTACACCACTGCTACTCTCTGTTGTCATCTATGCATAGTCACTTTAATAACTCTACCTACATGTACATACTACCTCAACTAACCGGTGGCCCCGCACATTGACTCTGTACCGGTACCCCCCTGTATATAGTCTCGCTATTGTTATTTTACTGCTGCTCTTTAATTACTTGTTACTTTTATCTCTTATTCTTACCCTTATTTTTTTGAAACTGCATTGTTGGTTAGGGGCTTCGTAAGTAATCATTTCACTGTAAGGTTGTATTCTGTTGTATTCGGTGCATGTGACTAATAACATTTGATTTGATTTGATCTGATTCTATGCATCAGTTTCTGTGCATCAGTTTCTATGCATCAGTTTCTATGCATCAGATTCTATGCATCAGATTCTATGCATCAGATTCACTTCAAATCAATTCAAGGGGCTTTATTGGCATGGGAAACATATGTTAACATTGACAAAGCAAGTGAGGTAGATAATATACAAAAGTGAAATAAACAATAAAAATTAACAGTAAACTTTACACATACAGAAGTTTCAAAAGAATAAAGACATTACAAATGTCATATTATGTATATATACAGTGTTGTAATGATGTACAAATGGTTAATGTACAAAAGGGAAAATAAATAAGCATAAATATGGGTTGTATTTACAATGGTGTTTGTTCTTCACTTGTTGCCCTTTTCTTGTGGCAACAGGTCCCAAATCTTGCTGCTGTGATGTCACACTGTGGTATTTCACCCAATAGATATGGGAGTTTATCAAAATCAGGTTTGTTTTCGAATTCTTTGTGGATCTGTGTAATCTGAGGGAAACATGTGTCTCTGATATGGTCATACATTGGGCAGGAGGTTAGGAAGTGCAGCTCAGTTTCCACCTCATTTTGTGGGCAGTGTGCACATAGCCTGTCTTCTCTTGAGAGCCATGTCTGCCTACAGCGGCCTTTCTCAATAGCAAGGCTATGCTCACTGAGTCTGTACATAGTCAAAGCTTTGCATCAGATTGTATGCATCAGATTGTATGCATCAGTTTCTATGCATCAGTTTCTATGCATCAGTTTCTATGCAACTGTTCCTATGCAACTGTTCCTATGCAACTGTTCCAATGCATTATTTCTTAACCTTGTGTTTTGACTCTAACCTGACAGAATAGCTCTGTTCTAAATTAGAGTTTTGAAACAGTTTTGTTCATTAGAAGTTGAAAAAGTGATGCAATTATACACTATAGTGTATGTCTGGCATAGTGAGCTCCTTGAATCATTTTTCTAATTTGCAGATCGGGACCGCTGTGAAAGTCAATTAATGAATCCATTATTTAATTAGTCTGTATGGTGCTTAACCATCTCCTTTAAAAGAGGAGCCTCAACTGAACCTTTCCCGTCAGTGAGCAGTAGTACACACAGCAATACACTTTGTAATGTTTAATAAACACTATATAACATGTTCAATAGACTGGTTGTAACGGCTCTCGTCGTTGGAAGGAGAGGTGGACCAAAGCGCAGCGTGGTATGTATCCATATTTATTAGAATACTACTTTCAATACTAACAAAAAACAATAAACAGACGAAAACCAACTAAGCTACAGTCCTGAACCTGAGAACATAAAACACATGAACGCACGAACAGGAACAATCACCCACAAAACAAACAGTGAAAACAGGCTACCTTAATATGGTTCCCAATCAGAGACAATGACAAACACCTGCCTCTGATTGAGAACCATATTAGGCCAAACAGCAAACCGAACATAGAAACGCAAAACATAGAATGCCCACCCAGCTCACGTCCTGACCAACTAAACAAAGACTAAACAAAGGAAATAAGGTCAGGAACGTGACACTGGCTTGATTTCAAATGAGTCTCTGGTGATTATCTAGCTAGTTCCTCAACTGAACCAGTCTCTGTCTGCTCTTGGAATTAAAACCTCAACCATCACTGAGACGATAGTTAAACACTGTATCACACTCTTCTTTGTTCTTTTAAAAATATTACATTTTAATCAAAAGGTAAGTATTTCAAGTATCCTGAATCCAAACAGTATTGTTCAGCTGGGGGAGGGGGGGGGGGTTCTGTGTGATTTGGGATCATCACGTCACTCCCAGGGCATACCACTCTCTTTCTGTCTGAGGTGACATAGATGTCAAACCACGTGTGAAGTAGTCAGGAGCCTATTGTTGTGAATGAGTCAGTCACAGAGCTATGCAGAGGACAGAGCTTCTCTTGGATACAGTCCTGAAGCTGCCATGTTCCTGTAGTCTAGGTTGAAAATGGGCAGGTTAAGACAACGTAATAATTCCATGCGGAAGCGTTAGAAAATTAACAAATTCATGGGACCAGCGCCGTTGCTGGATTCTACAGGATTAGCAGTGAAAACGTGACCAGCGGTCGGGAGACACGGTAATAAAGTGGCTGTAGATTATCAGTCATAGGGATAGCAACTTTCCAACAAGTCAGTTTGTCAATTTCTGCCCTGCTAGAGCTGCCCCGGTCAACTGTACGTGCTTTTATTGTGTAGTGGAAATGTCTATGAGCAACAACGGCTCAGCCACAAAGTGGTAGGCCTCACAAGCTCACAGAACAGGTCCGCCGAGTGCTGAAACACGTAGCGTTTAAAAATGGTCTGTCCTCGGTTGCAACACTCGCTACCAACTGCCTCTGGAAGAAACGTCAGCACAAGAACTGTTCGTCGGGAGCTTCATAAAATGGGTTTCCATGGCCGAGCAGCCGCACACAAGCCTAAGATCACCATGCACAATGACAAGCTTCGTTTGGTGTGGTGTAAAGCTCGCCGCCATTGGACTCTGGAGCAGTGGAAACTTGTTCTCTGGAGTGATGAATAAGGGCGGCAGGTAGCCTAGCGGTTAACATCGTTGGGCAAGTAACTGAAAGGTCGCTGGTTCGAATCCCTGAGCCGAGTAGGTGAAAAATCTGTTGATGAGCCCTTGAGCAAGGCACTTAACCCTACCTGATCTGGATAAGATTGTCTGCTAAATGACTGAAATGTAAATTTAATTACGTTTCACCATCTGGCAGTCCGACGGACAAATCTGGGTTTGGCGGATGCCATGGGAACGCTACCTTCACCAATGAATAGTGCCAACTGTAAAGTTTGGTGGAGGAGGAATAATGGTCTAAGGCTATTTTTCATGGTTAGTTCCAGTGAAGGAAAATCTTAACGTTACAGCATACAATGACATTCTAGACGATTCTGTGCTTCCAAATTTGTACAACAGTTTGGGGAAGGCCCTTTACTGTTTTAGCATGACAATGGCCCGTGCATAAAGCGAGATCCATACAGAAATGGTTTGTCGAGATCGGTTTGGAAGAACTTGACTGGACTGCACTGACCTCAACCCCATCGTACACCTTTGGGATGAATTGGAATGCCGACTGCGAGCCAGGCCTAAATCGCCCCAACATCAGTGCCCGACCTCACTAATGCTCTTGTGGCTGATTGGAAGCAAGTCCCTGCAGCAATGTTCTAACATCTAGTGGAAAGCCTTCCCAGAAGAGTGGAGGCTGTAATAGCAGCAAAGAAGGGACCCACTCCATATTAATGCCCATGGTTTGGGAATGAGATGTTTGACGAACAGGTGTCCACATACTTTTGGTAATCTAGTGTATGTTACAGTGCCTTCGGAATGTATTCAGACCCTTTGACTTTTTCCACATTTTGTTACTTTACAGCCTTACTCTAAAATGGATTCAATTGTTTTATCCTCATCAATCTACACACAGTACCCCATAATGACAAAGCGAAAACAGTTTTTTATGAAATGTTGGCTAATTAATTCTAATTATTTACATAAGTATTCAGATCCTTTGCTATGAGACTCGAAATTGAGCTCAGGTGCAATCCTGTTTCCATTGGTCATCCTTGAGATGTTTCTACAACTTGATTGGAGTCCACCTGTGGTAAATTCAATTGATTGGACAATATTTGGAAAGGCACACACCTGTCTATATAAGGTCCCACAGTTGACAGTGCATGTCAGAGCAAAAACCAAGCCATGAGGTCAAAGGAATTGTCCCCAGAGCTCCGAGTCAGGATTGTGTAGAGGCACAGATCTGGAGAAGGGTACCAAAAATGTCTGCAGCATTGAAGGTCCCTAAGAACACAGTGGCCTCCATCATTCTTAAATGGAAGTTTGGAACCCCCAAAACTCTTCCTAGAAATGGCCGCCCGGCCAAATTAAGCAATCGGGGGAGAAGGGCCTTGGTCAGGGAGGTGACCAAGAACCCTCTGAGCTCTAGAGTACCTCTATGGAGATGGGAGAACCTTCCAGAAGGACAACTATCTCTGCAGCACTCCACCAATGAGCCTTTTATGGTAGAGTGACCAGAAGCCACTCCTCCAGTGAAAGGCACATGACAGCCCACATGGAGTTTGCCAAAAGGCACCTAAAGACTATCAGACCATGAGAAACAAGATTCTCTGGTCTGATGAAAGCAAGATTGAACTCTTTGGCCTGAATGCCAAGCGTCACGGCTGGAGGAAACATGGCACCATCCCTACGGAGATGCATGGTGGTGGCAGAATCATGCTGTGGGGATGTTCTTGAGCGGCAGGGACTGGGAAACTTGTCAGGATAAGGGGAAAGTTGAACGGAGCAAAGTACAGAGCGATCCTTGATGAAAACCTGCTCCAGAGCACTCAGGACCTCAGACTGGGGCGAAGGTTCACCTTCCAACAGGACAATGACCATTAGCACACAGCCAAGACAACACAGGAGTGGCTTCAGTGCAAGTCTCTGAATGTCCTTGAGTGGCCCAGCCAGAGCCCGGACTTGAACCCGATCTAACATCTCTGGAGAGACCTGAAAATAGCCGTGCAGCAACGCTCCCCATCCAACTTGACAGAGCTTGAGAATGAGAGAAATTCCCAAAATACAGGTGTGCCAAGCTTGTAACGTCATACCCAAGAAAATTCAAAACTGTAATTGACCTACCACTTGCATGTCAATATCAGACCGAGAAGAATTGACGTTTGTGATCTCCCCCTATCTGCAATTATGACCTCAGTGATGTGTAAATTCAACCAAACGATAGGGATAAATAGACATTGAGTACATATTTCTGCGGTTTCCCCAAGATCCCCAAGATCTGGGGAAAACACACTTTTCACTTCAAATTAAACAGAGTTTTGTTGAGTCGTATTTGGTTGTAAGGTCATGAACAATGTAAAAAAGACCCTTCTTTTTCCAAAATAGTTGTAATTTTATGGTGAAAAATATGATATGCATGCATGATTGTAAGTCCCGTTGGATAAAAGTGTCTGCTAAATGGTATATATTCGATTATCAGAGTAGTGACAGAAGAGACCTTGTTAGGTCCATAGAGATTTGGTTTATCTGAAGTAAACTGTAACTATCTCAGCCCCTTGCATGTACAGTTGACATCGTGAAGTTTACATACACCTTAGCCAAATACATTTAAACTCAGTTTTTCACAATTCCCTGTCTTGGGTCAGTTAGGACCACCACTTTATTTTAAGAATGTGAAATGTCCGAATAATAGTAGAGAGAATGATTTATTTCAGCTTTTATTCCTTTCATCACATTCCCAGTGGGTCAGAAGTTTACATACACTCAATTAGTATTTGGTAGCATTGCATTTAAATTGTTTAACTTGGGTCAAATGTTTCGGGTAGCCTTCCACAAGCTTCCCACAATAAGTTGGGTGAATTTTGGCCCATTCCTCCTGACAGAGCTGGTGTAACTGAGTCAGGTTTGTAGGTCTCCTTGCTCGCACACGCTTTTTCAGTTCTGCCCACAAATGTTCTATAGGATTGAGGTCAGGAATTTGTGATGGCTGCTCCAATACCTTGACTTTGTTGTCCTTAAGCCATTTTGCCACAACTTTGGAAGTATGCTTGGGGTCATTGTTCATTTGGAAGACCCATTTGTGACCAAGCTTTAACTTCCTGACTTATGTCTTGAGCTGTTGCCTCAATATATCCACATAATTTTCCTCCTCATGATGCCATCTATTTTGTGAAGTGCACCAGTCCCTCCTGCAGCAAAGCAGCCCCACAACATGATGCTGCCACCCCCGTGCTTCACGGTTGGGATGGTGTTCTTCGGTTTGCAGGCCTCCCCCTTTTTCCTCCAAACATAACTATGGTCATTATGGCTAAACAGTTCTATTTTTGTTTCATCAGACCAGAGGACATTTCTCCAAAAGTATGATCCTTGTCACCATGTGCAGTTGCAAACTGTAGTCTGGCTTTTTTATGGCGGTTTTGTAGCAGTGGCTTCTTCCTTGCTGAGAGGCCTTTAAGGTTATGTCGATATAGGACTCGTTTTACTGTGGATATAGATACTTTTGTACCTGTTTCCTCCAACATCTTCACAAGGTCCTTTGCTGTTGTTCTGGGATTGAGTTGCACTTTTCGCAGCAAAGTACGTTCATCTCTAGGAGACAGAACACGTCTCCTTCCTGAGCGGTATAACGGCTGCGTGGTCCCATGGTGTTTATACTTGCGTACTATTGTTTGTTCAGATGAACGTGGTACCTTCAGGCATTTGAAAATTGCTCCCAAGGATCAACCAGACTTGTGAAGGTCTACAATTCCTTTTTCTGAGGTCTTTTGATTTTCCCATGATGTCAAGCAAAGAGACACTGAGTTTGAAGGTAGGCCTATAAATACATCCACAGTTACACCTCCAATTGACTCAAATTATGTCAATTAGCCTATCAGAAGCTTCTAAAGCCATGACATCATTTTCTGGAATTTTCCAAGCTGTTTAAAGGTACAGTCAACTTAGTGTATGTAAACTTCTGACCCACTGGAATTGTGATACAGTGAATTATAAGTGAAATAATCTGTCTGTAAACAATTGTTGGAAAAATTATTTGTGTCATGCACAAAGTAGATGTCCTAACCGACTTGACAAAACTATAGTTTGTTAACAAGAAATTTGTGGCGTTGTTGAAAAACGAGTTTTAATGACTCCGACCTAAGTGTACGTAAACTTCCGACTTCAACTGTATGTGTCAACAATAAGCAAGCGCTGTGATAGAAGGTGATGCCGGTGAGAACCATGAATAAGCCTGAGTCTAAACATCCTTGTATTCTTTAAAAAAAAAACATCCAATAAACTTAGCCTGATGGCTTGGCTAGAAAAGCTTAGAAATATGCAAAATGTGCTGTCAGACTAAATTTGAGCAGCGGTTATTTACTTACTCTGAGTGGGCCTGTTGGGCTTCACAATAACAAGCAAACACACACACACACACACACACACATAGACACACCAGTCCACATCATCTCCGTCAGGTGTGTAGATTGTGTGTGATATGTCACAGACCTGCCAGATGTTGCCAAGCAACTGATTAATTAGTCCAGTGTATTGAGTGTTGATCATTACCTCCCGACGCTCTCTGGGGATGCTCTATGTCTCTGATTGAACCACCTTGGGGAAGAAGAAGAACGTTTCAGTTCCACTGGATTTAAGACACGTATAGCTAGGTACAAATAGTATATCTGGTTCTGGTCCTCTATCTAGTTCTGGTCCTCTATCTAGTTCTGGTCCTCTATCTGGTTCTGGTCCTCTATCTGGTTCTGGTTCTGGATATGGTTCTAGTTCTGGCTCTCTATCTGGTTCTGCTCCTGTATCTGGTTCTAGTTCTGGTCCTGTATCTGGTTCTAGTTCTGGGCCTCTATCTGGTTCTGGTCCTCTATCTGGTTTTGGTCCTCTATCTGGTTCTGGTTCTGGTTCAAGTTCTGGTCCTCTATCTGGTTCTGGTCCTCTATCTGGTTTTGGTCCTCTATCTGGTTCTGGTTCTGGATCTGGTTCAAGTTCTGGTCCTAGATCTGGTTCTGGATCTGGTTCTAGTTCTGGTCCTATATCTCGTTCTGGTTCTAGATCTGTTTCTGTTTCTGGTCCTCTATCTGGTTCTGGATCTGGTTCTAGTTCTGCTCCTCTATCTGGTTCTGGTTCTAGATCTGGTTCTGGTTCTGGTCCTGTATCTGGTTCTGGTTCTGAATCTGGACCTCTATATGGTTCTGGTTCTAGATCTGGTTCTGGTTCTAGATCTGTTTCTAGATCTGTTTCTGGTTCTGGATCTGGTCCTGTATCTGGTTCTGGATCTGGTTCTGGATCTGGTTCTGGATCTGGTTCTGGTCCTGTATCTGGTTCAGTATCTGGTTCTGTATCTGAACCTGTATCTGGTTCTGGTTCTGGATCTGGATCTGGATCTGGACCTCTATCTTGTTTTGGTTCTAGATCTGTTTCTGGTTCTGTATCTCGACCTCTATCTGGTTCTAGTTCTGTATCTTCTTGACTAACACTTCAGATTGAACCTCACAAGCCTTTTCTCCTTCCTCCCACAGTATCTCTCCTCTTTTCAAATCAAGTTTATTTTATATAGCCCTTCGTACATCAGCTAATATCTCGAAGTGCTGTACAGAAACCCAGCCTAAAACCCCAAACAGCAAGCAATGCAGGTGTAGAAGCACGGTGGCTAGGAAAAACTCCCTAGAAAGGCCAAAAACTAGGAAGAAACCTAGAGAGGAACCAGGCTATGAGGGGTGGCCAGTCCTCTTCTGGCTGTGCCGGGTGGAGATTATAACAGAACATGGCCAAGATGTTCAAAATGTTCATAAGTGACAAGCATGGTCAAATAATAATCAGGAATAAATGTCAGTTGGCTTTTCATAGCCGATCATTAAGAGTTGAAAACAGCAGGTCTGGGACAGGTAGGGGTTCCATAACCGCAGGCAGAACAGTTGAAACTGGAATAGCAGCAAGGCCAGGTGGACTGGGGACAGCAAGGAGTCATCATGCCCGGTAGTCCTGACGTATGGTCCTAGGGCTCAGGTCCTCCGAGAGAGAGAAAGAAAGAGAGAAGGAGAGAATTAGAGAGAGCCAAGATTTTCAAAATGTTCATAAATGACAAGCATGGTCAAATAATAATCAGGAATAAATGTCAGTTGGCTTTTCATAGCCGATCATTAAGAGTTGAAAACAGCAGGTCTGGGACAGGTAGGGGTTCCATAACCGCAGGCAGAACAGTTGAAACTGGAATAGCAGCAAGGCCAGGTGGACTGGGGACAGCAAGGAGTCATCATGCCCGGTAGTCCTGACGTATGGTCCTAGGGCTCAGGTCCTCCGAGAGAGAGAAAGAAAGAGAGAAGGAGAGAAATAGAGAGAGCCAAGATTTTCAAAATGTTCATAAATGACAAGCATGGTCAAATAATAATCAGGAATAAATGTCAGTTGGCTTTTCATAGCCGATCATTAAGAGTTGAAAACAGCAGGTCTGGGACAGGTAGGGGTTCCATAACCGCAGGCAGAACAGTTGAAACTGGAACAGCAGCAAGGCCAGGTGGACTGGGGACAGCAAGGAGTCATCATGCCCGGTAGTCCTGACGTATGGTCCTAGGGCTCAGGTTCTCCGAGAGAGAGAAAGAAAGAGAGAAGGAGAGAATTAGAGAGAGCATACTTAAATTCACACAGGACACTGGATAAGACAGGAGAAGTACTCCAGATATAACCAACTGACCCTAGCCCCCCCGACACATAAACTACTGCAGCATAAATACTGGAGGCTGAGACAGGAGGGGTCAGGAGACACTGTCCGATGATACCCCCGGACAGGGCCAAACAGGAAGGATTTTCTCATTCCTCCCACAGTATCTGGAGAGCCTTTTCTCCTTCCTCCCACAGTATCTGGAGAGGCTTTTCCCCTTCCCCCCACAGTATCTGGAGAGGCTTTTCTCCTTCCTCCCACAGTATCTGGAGAGCCTTTTCTCCTTCCTCCCACAGTATCTGGAGAGGCTTTTCTCATTCCTCCCACAGTATCTGAGCCTTTCTGACAGGCTGTCAGGCCACATGAGAACAGTGGTGCCTGTCTGCTCTGCCTGTCACACCTTTTCCCTCTATGTTCCCACACTGGGACTCTACTAAAAGCTCTCGTGGTTAGGGTTACCCCCTAACTTCCACTGTCCTGACTTTAAATGGCTGCCTGGCGGTGGTGTTGGTTTGACGATGTAGGTTAGTGCTGGGTAAATTAGGTGGAAGGAGATGGGGTCTAATACAAGCTAAATGGTCCAATTTACCTGTCAGGCACACACACACACACACACACACACACACACACACACACTCACGCACACTCACACTCACACTCACACTCACACTCACACTCACACGCACAGACACACTCACACACACACACACACACAGCGAGGCTGAAAGACATCAATTAATTTGCCCTGGCACTTACGAGTCAGGGATATAAGCATGGACAGGAAATAGATTGACAAAGCAGCACACAGACTGGGAAAGAGGGCGTGTGTTTTCTGGAGATCACTGCACAATGGCTGTCTGTGACCAACAATGGCTGCCTGTGACCAACAATGGCTGCCTGTGACCAACAATGGCTGCCTGTGACCAACAATGGCTGTCTGTGACCAACAATGGCTGTCTGTGACCAACAATGGCTGCCTGTGACCAACAATGGCTGCCTGTGACCAACAATGGCTGTCTCTGACCAACAATGGCTGTCTCTGAAAAACAATGGCTGCCTGTGACCAACAATGGCTGCCTGTGACCAATTTTTTTATATGTATTTCACCTTTAAACAGGTCAATTTTGAGCTGATCATTGCAAACGGTGTAAATATTACACAACACATTGAGATTGGGTTACGTAATTACGTATGGGAAACACTGATGATGTCACCTATCTGTCTCAGAGAGCTCTTATCAACAGCATCATAGAGTGACCTCTTTATATTTCAACAGGCAGGCTACAGTTTTTCTGTGATACTGTAGATGTCCTAGATATAAATATGTTTTCTCCCTCTTTATGCTGAGCTCAATCTCAGTAGCAGATAAACACCCCCATTGCCTCCTTGCCTGCTGCTGGTACTGGTATTGGCTGGGTTGTATAGTATTTTATCTCATCTAATCACTGACTGGCTGTCTGACTCAATACTAAGTCAGAGACAGAAAATAGAGACTGTTGCTATTGTTACAACTGTGTGATTCAAACAGATGGTCATTTGATCTCTTTATATAGAGATGTTATTAACTAAACGTAGGAGAAATATATATATTACTAATTGATCGATGGCACATATGCAGGTAACTGCCCAAAATAATGGAAACACTTAAGTAAATGGAGGGATACAAAGTATATTGAAAACGAGTGTTTTCACACAGGTGTGGTTCCTGAGTTAATTAAGGAAGTGTAACGTATTACACTAGGAGTAAGGAGCAGAAGGTGGGTTTAATCATGAGAATAAGCAGATAAACGAAACGGGAGACGCGTACTGAACGTGAACAAAACCCATACTGCTTTATGACTGAGACTACTGAGGCCTAAATGAAGGGGAAGTAATTACGGTAACGATGAAGTCCAGGTGTGCATAACGATGGGGAGCAGGTGTGTGTAATGTAGGTTGCCAGGTGTGTGTAATGTAGGTTGCCAAGTGTGTGTAATGACGGTTGCCAGGTGTGTGTAATGATGGTTGCCAGGTGTGTGTAATGATGGTTGCCAGGTGTGTGTAATGTAGGTTGCCAGGGGGGTGTAATGATGGTTGCCAGGTGGGTGTAATGATGGTTTCCAGGTGTGTGTAATGTAGGTTGCCAGGTGTGTGTAATGACGGTTGCCAGGTGTGTGTAATGACGGTTGCCAGGTGTGTGTAATGACGGTTGCCAGGTGTGTGTAATGATGGTTGCCAGGTGTGTGTAATGTAGTTTGCCAGGTGGGTGTAATGATGGTTGCCAGGTGTGTGTAATGACGGTTGCCAGGTGTGTGTAATGATGGTTGCCAGGTGTGTGTAATGATGGTTGCCAGGTGTGTGTAATGTAGGTTGCCAGGTGGGTGTAATGATGGTTGCCAGGTGGGTGTAATGATGGTTGCCAGGTGGGTGTAATGATGGTTGCCAGGTGTGTGTAATGATGGTTGCCAGGTGGGTGTAATGATGGTTGCCAGGTGGGTGTAATGATGGTTGCCAGGTGTGTGTAATGATGGTTGCCAGGTGTGTGTAATGATGGTTGCCAGGTGTTTGTAATGAG